>NW_024884697.1:1262550-1508628 GCF_019232065.1 Centrocercus urophasianus
CGTCCTCGGTGGTTTTCCTCCCTTTGCACAAAGCTCAACTTTTCTCCCCGAAGGAAGGAGCTCCGGCGTCGCAGCTCCTGGCTACTCCCGGCAGCGGTTTTCCTCCTCCCGGGGGGGTTATTTTCCTCCCTCCGTGCCCCATTGCCACCTCCGGGCTGGAGGCATTTGCAAACTTTTCCCGACGAGGCTTCAGCTGGAGGCAGAGCCCTTTTCTCAGGGAAGATCGGATCCTCCCGGGTGACCGATGGGGACAGGGGCCACCCCCGGTGGGGAACACCTGAGCGAGAAGGGGGTGATCCCCATCATTTCCGTTCCTTCGAGGTGCTGGGGACTTCAGCTGCCTAAATCCCGGCTGCGGAATCGGTGCTGATAAACCCTCCCCTCCCTCCGTGCATGTGTGTGTGTGTGTGCTGCAACCGAAACCTGCGTATTGATGCTCTCCGTTTATCAGACATATGCCCCTAAATGATGTAGACAAGGAGAAGTGATCTAAACACCGAGCTGCACATGGTTTTGGTGGAAATATAATACTCCAGCAGCAGATGAGTTCCTCCCAGATAAACAAACCCACTTGCTCAGCCCCAGCAGGGCTAAGTGCTGTTTGGGTTTGGAGCGGCTGCATGTGGCTGCTCCATCTCCAGCCCAGAGGAAACCCTCCTCCTGGGGCCCCATCTGCTCCTGGCTCAGGGTAGGAACTCAGCCTTCACCACGTCGGACCCAAAGGATTTGGCTTCGTGGAAGTGACCAGGTGGGAAGCTTGCGGCCGCGCTCCTCTCCCTGTAAACTTCCACCCCACGTCTGCTCTGCTTCGCCCTCCAGCCATGCCAGGCAGCTCGCTGGAAACACACCTGATTTTTCATGGCTTCCTTCCGACATCGGGATGCGAGGTTTTTGGGCAGGGCGAGGATGCTCAGGTCCAGGGTAGAGTGATGGAGAGAGGGAGGTTTGGACCTGGGCTGCCAGCGATGCTCCTAGGGGAACAGTGATGGTGTGAGGGGATTTTTTGCAGCCTTTTGGGGTCTTATCTCAAGCATGCACAAATATTTCAGAAGGCATAAAGCATGCTAACTTCTTTATCTGCCTTCTGCTTCACCTGGGTCTTAATTATAGGAGCTGGTTAAATCCGCGAGCGGGTGGGACTGCTGGAGCATGGGGTCTCTGTGATTTTAATTACAGCGTGTGCCTCCCGTTGTGAGATTAGGTGCTTCCCTCCCCTAGCTGAGCCACTGCTTTAAGGTTTCAGGGATGAGAGCCGCGCTTTAAGTGTGTGTTTGTTTGTTTGTGCGTGGGACCCTTTGCCGGAGCCAGGCTTCAAGCAGAGCAACAGATGTGTGCCTGCTTTCCGTGCACAGCCAGGTTGTAACACGCAACCCCACCATGAAAGTCGGGGATTTTCTTCCGTCCCCTGCACAGACCCATCCTCTGTGGAGGTGTCTCCTTTCCTGGAGGACCACTCTGAGCCTTTTCCTTCCCATCCCTTCTTCCATGCGTGGCGCCTGGCGATCTCGATACCATGCAAAATAGATGACAGCTGCATGATCTAAGCGTTGTTTATATCCAAGACGGGTGTTTTAGAATACAGCCTGATGATCAATCACAGTGCTGTTGGGAAGCTTTCTCTTGATGATCGTTGCTGCCTGGTAGGCGCTAAAGGCTGCCGTTAAATCAGTGAGCCTGGCCAGCGGAGGGCTGAGTGCTAGCGTGAATCCTAAGAGAGATGCTGAACTTCTCCACTGGGAGAGGAAATATCCAAGCTTTCACCTGCCAGCCTGCCTTGCTGTGTTCACAGTGCTAGACAGCCCCATGGCTGCGGCACAGCGAAGCTGGGGAGGCAGCAGTTTCAGCAGGCAGATCCCGGGGGGCAGCAGGAAGGCAGAGAGGAGGGGAGAGGAGGAGGGATGCTGGAGCCCCTTTTGTACTGCCTTTCTGCTTTTCCTGAATTGCTTTGTCTCCTGATTTCCTTCATGCAGTGCAATGCAACCTGCTTCCTTCACGGAGCGCCGAGCTTTGATTTGAGCGTTTGTGAGCCCAAGGATGAAAAGCTTTGCAAGGTCTTAGGATGCTCAGGTGTATTGAGGGTTAACACTGCATAGGAATTAATTTCTTATTTGGAAGTGAACTCTGAAAATCTTTCTAAGAAGCAGAGAATGATGCTGGCATGGTGAGCTCGTGTTCTACTCACTAGCATTCGGATCCTGCACTGGGAGGGTGTTAGAGCTTTTGAGTTTTGGAGCTAGCAGTGCCAAAGTTTGTGGCTTGGCTTTGCGTGTAGACATTTTCAGGCACGGTGACTTTCCTACGATCATCTGTCCTGGGAATCTCTTGGCTCTTCTTGGTTTATTTGTCATAATACCCCTGTAAAGTGAAGTCTCACATTGCTGATGGCAACTGAAACCCAGCGTCACCCTGCACTGCAGCAGTGATGGGTCTCCAAAGCCTCATGTCCTACCCCTCCCCAGCTAAGAACTCATTATTTGGGGGTATTTGGATTGGTTCCCATTGTAAAACCCTCAAATGTCTTGGCGCTTAAAAAATAAGATAAAATAAAAGCCCTTTCTGCTTCCCACCAGAGTTGAACAGAGACTTCAGAGGGCTCTTTCTGACTCCTTCCTTATGGCTTGCAAGGCTCCGTTAATGGACATCAGCCCCTCCAGGCGCCCAAGGCTACGAGACTTCCCGTCTGCGCTGAGTCTGGGCAGCACTGCTGACTTATTGCAGGATGTTAGTGGTGGGCGTGCTTCCATGCATGGCTGTCATCAGGCTGAAAAGCACTTTATATCCCTTAGGTTGGAGTTCTCAAGAAGCCTACATTAAAAAAAAAAAAAAAAAAAAAAAAAAAAAAAAAGATCCTAACAGCACGAAGCAGAAATACATACACAGGGCTCTCCAGATGTTTTTCACTCATTTCTCTGCCAAAAAAAAAAAAAAAGGGAAACTGAGGCACAGAGAGGCAGGACGCTCCGTCTGAGCCCCATTTACTGGTGGGACTCCTCACTCACTACCATGAAATACAGGCTGAGCCCCAAACAGTCCTTGATGTGAGAGCAGTGAGTGGTCTGCTGCCCTTTAGCCTGTGCTTCAACAGCCAAAAGTAATGCATGGTCAGAACAAGACATTGTTAAGACTGAAATTTTTGCAATTCAGATGACAGATAGATGCTTAAGAATGAGAAAAGCTCATCCTGGGTGAGCACATGGGCCATGGGGCAGCTGTGTTCCCATGAACTTTGGTTTCCGTGTTTGAAATTGTGTGTAAAATGTTTTTAATAACCCTTGGAAATGAGGCAATCATTGCAAAATTGAGGTGTGTTGTGATGCTGACAGTCTGCATGGTGATTTTCTGGAACTGGCATTCCTCTTTGTGGTGGTTTTTTGATTCATCCCACTAGAGATGTCTGCCTTTCTTTGTTTTTCATTAGTATGTTTTGTCAAGTTTGTTTTTTCTTTGCTTGGTCATATCTGGAGGAATTTCTTTATTATGAGAGTGTTCAGGTGCTGGAACAGGCTGCCCAGAGAGGCTGTGGATGCCCCGTCCCTGCAGGTGTTCAAGGCCAGGTTGGATGGGGCCCTGGGCAGCCTGGTCTGGTATTAAATGTGGAGGTTGGCAGCCTTGCCTCGGCTGGGGGTTTGGAGCTTGATGAACCTTGAAGTTCCTTCCAACCCAAGCCATTGATTCTATGATTCTATGATATCTCATAATATGCTACACCAGATCTGAGTTTCCAACACTGTGTCCTGCATCAGCAATTGGAGCCAGTGTGGTTGGTATCTATCCTGTAACTTTGAATGGGTATCATTTGCCTTGGAAACCCAATGGCCATCTCATTTTACCGTTTGGGTAGCTCTAATTGGTAGAATCATCAAATTATTCCAGTTGGAAAAGATCCTTAAAGGCTACCTAGTCCAACTCCCCTGCAACGAATGGGGGATAGCTAGATCAGGTTGAATGGATATCTTTTGCCTTGGAAATCCAATGGCCATCTTATTTCAGACATCTCTCAATCTATGCTCCACGTTTCATTGGTGTCATTTTCAAAGGCGATACGCAGAGCAGTGTTCCCATGGAAGAAGCCCATTCTTTGCTGAAGTTATGGCATTCTCAACTGTTTCCATTGCAAATGCTAATATCTTTAGAAGACACCCAGTGCTTGGGACTGGAGAGCCTGAAGGCTTGAGCAGGATCATGAATTGGGCTGAAACCTCCATCCCCACTGTGGTGCATATCAACAAGTAGCTTTCTACTTCTTTGGACTAGATGATTTTAGTGATCTTTTCCAACCTTAATGATTCCATTCTAGAGAAATTCACTAGAAAGAGAGAGGTCATCTGCAACCTCTGCAAACTCCAGGCCGTGCTGCCAATGAGTGTGTTTTAAATCTCACATGTCATGAAAACAGAAATCCTGACCCCAAAAACAGGAGGCTGATTTTCTTTCTTATGGGAATAAAAGCAAACCACAGCTGAGCGAGGCCGGATCTGCACCGGTGACCCAGAAGGGAGACCTCACATTGCCATCTCTCCCAGCTTTCATGCCTCACCTCCAAGTTCCACCCCAGCTGCCTTATCCGTACATGAGTGTTCTGCTGGGGCTTTCCCAACAAGCTGTAAACTATAAATTTACAGGAGCTGGCTGGCACTTGAATCTCCCTTGTCCTTCTGACAAGGTGAATGTGTAGATCTGATGTAGATAATATGGGATAGGTTTCCATTACAGGCATTTGCATGATGTATACTCATACACTTCTCCTTCTTTGAAGGCTGTGCAGAGGGACAGGGAATAAATCTTGATGCCTGGTGAACTCTCACAGCCAATACTACATCAAATGCACGTGAATGATTCATAGAATCATAGAATGGTTTCAGCTGGAAGGAGCTCTTACAGGTCCCCTAGTCCAACTTCCTGTCACTGAACAGGGACACCCACAGCTCGGTCAGGTTTCCCTGACCCACCTGTTGGTTCACCTTCAGCATAAAACTTTACATAAGGGAGGAAAGATGAGGGTTGGGGGAGGTTTTTTTTGTCTCAGTACTGTTTTCCTTTGGAATCATGAAGCGATGCTGGACTTGAGGACTGCGTGTAATGCTTGTGATTTATTTACTTGTTGTTGCATCTGAAGTGAGGAATGTGAGCTGGCCACCAGCAGCCCCTTGGTGCTCATTCATGAAGAGCTGCACTGCTGAGTGTCTCCACACTAAACTGTTTGGTGACTGAGTGTAGAGTTATAGGAATCGAAGCGACGAATTAGCAGTAAATCAAACCCTGGATGGCTCTGTACCCGACTGCAGCAAGACTTAAATTAAAAATATCTTGCCGAGATGAAGTGCTTCTAAGTCAAGCACTGGAGTTGTATCAATCTGGGCTTGGGCACTGAGAGCTGAGCCCTTTGAATCAGGAACCATGATGAGCCCACGTATTGATCCCCAGCTGAACGGGGAAATTGCCACTTCATTTCTTCTATCAGCTCTTCCCTCATTTCCTTTTCTTTTTCCCTTCCTTGAAAAAAAGATGGGAAATTGGGAAAAGAATTGTGGATTCATTGTGCACGTGTAGCCCTGGTTATGAAATGGGATTTATTTGTTGTTGTGTTGTGTTTTTATTTTGTGACTGGGGATTTGTCCATAATGTAGTGCTGGAAATAAAACTCATTTAGAGACTAAGGAGGTGTATCCTGTTACAATTGCCTATTGATGGAATAGCAAGTGCTTGCTGTGTAACATAGCTTTGTTTTACTTTATGAAAACTTATTCTGGGATGTCAAAGGGAGACTTTAATTTGTGAGAGGGAGACTTTGATTTGCCAAAGGAAGGCTTTGATTTGCCAGAGAGCTGCCCCACGGTCCCTGTCCTTCAAGTCTTAATCTCTCTATCTACCAAGTGTGGGCACCCTGGTCTCGTAGAAGTGACTGCCAAACATCTTGCAGTTGTTTGCTCTAATGCTCTTTACAGATGACTCACTTTTGGTCAGCAAGATGATAAAACCAGGGAAGTTCTGATGGGAAACTTACTTACCAGCCTGAGAAACGGCATCATGTCCACAGCCAATAGCCACCAGGGTCTGTCCCTGGCTGGTGTCCCCTTCTGCTGCTGACTTTTGGGAAAAGGCTTTTGGAGATGGCATTGGACTGCTCTAGGCTGGGGCAAAAGAAGAGAGAAGAGGTGAGCTGGGAGCACAGCCATGCTGGTAGCAGGGCTACTCAAAAGTTTTTCCACAGATTTTCTTTCTTGGGTAATCTAGGGGATAGAAAAACAAATTACAGTGAGGAGGTCTGCATGACTTCCTAGCTTTAAAGAAAGTGACTTTCTGGGCAGTTTTGGGAAGCCTGTTCTATTCTTTCAGGTTTCAGTACACATCTCCGATCCTTGCTAAAGCAGAGCACCCACGTGGAGTGTTTTCAGATGTTAAATTGAGATGTGCATGTGTCAGGGTGGGGTATTTGCATGGATATTTCCTCCTCTCTAACTGCAAGTGCTCCAGGACTTCTTTTTTTTTTGGCTGTGCTCTCTCCTCTGTGTTGTCCTCCTGAATGAATGTGAGGTTTGGCAGCACTCAGGGACAACCTGGAGGATGAGTTCTGGGTTTCCATCACAGCTTTTCCAGCAACTGAGCCAACCCCAGAGGGACAGTTGCCTCCGCACCCCAAAGAAGGCAGGATCAGCCCAGAGTCCTCCTCCTGTGCTTAGCTGCTATGGTGATGAGTTGCTATAGAAACACATAGTTAGCATTATTATTTATTATTGAAAGGTGCTTCTTTTCATCTCTTAAAGGCGAGGTGGTGCCACGAGGAGCCCAGTGCTGGATGCGGGGTGCTGCCCACCCGGTCCACATGGGTTGGTGGGTTGTGTTTCCCCACCAGCTAGGCTTTAGCAGCCCAGCAGGCTGATCTGGTTAAACAAATCCCCCTGCATGTTCCCGTCACAGGTTCCTTCCTCCGTCAGATGCATCCTTTGGAGGGGGATTTGAGTGAAGCGTTTCATTATAATGAGCTTAGTTATTTCCCAACTAGTAATCGCTTGTCACCATTTGGTGCAACCGGTTTGCATTAAGTTCTGTAATAATATGCCTATTCATCCATCACAAATACTATATTCACAGGACCTTGTAGTGATTGCCTGGTAAATACCTTCCCTTATCTCTTTGCATACTCTGCTCCCTGTTGTTTGCTGAAGTCCTCCCCTCTCTGCAAACCCATCCCTCTGCACTGGGAGGCAGGGGAGATCCTCCAGCTCTCCTGTCCTGGGCTCCTCCTCTGCCTGAACCCTCCTGCAGCTGGGCACCTGGCCAGGCAGTGCAGGGAGATGATGCTCCAGGGATTTCTGCAGCTTGTGTGATGCCAAGCAGAGCAAATTGTGCTTCCCAGCTATTTCTTTCCAGCTGTGAGTGGGACACATCCTGCTTCACGGTCTCCCTTTTCTCCAAGTACAAGGGGAGGAACAGGTATTTCCTGCAGGCTGGGTGCTGAGCAATGCTCCAGCTGACTTCTGCGGCAGGGTTTCCTGCAGTGAGCCCCATTAGAGCTGTCTTCATATAAATCCATTTGTTTGGGGAATGCACGGATAGGAAGTGCAGGAGGGATGCAAAACTGTATTCTCAGCATCACCTCACAGCTGGCAGCACTGCAGAGGTGGTTTTGCAAGGAAACCTTCTATCCTTCACACCTCAGTGGTTCTAAGGATGCTGAATTTGCTGCAGAAGAGTGGCTCAATGGGGCCAGGAGGCAAATGGATCGGAAGATCGGAGAAATGTCTAGAGGAACTGGGAGCAGGGGGGCTGCTTTGTACTTCCATCCAGGGCAGGTACAGTGTAGCCTGGAGGTGGAGGGCAAAATGCATGGCCAACATGCCCAACTATTCCCCTCCCCCAAAAAAGAGAAAAGGGGAAAAAAAGGATAAAAAAATAAAACCCAACAACATAGGTTTTCTAGATGTTGCTCACTGGGCCATTGATTGCTGCTGAAGATGCTCTTCAGAGGGATGAACCCCCTGCAGGATGGGAGAGATGCAGGAATGGCTGGACTAGTGCAAGATGCTGTGGGGAAATCTCTGCTGGTGTTTGTAGCTCCTGAGTTTCCCCCAAATTTCTCTCCACTTTCTCCCCATCCTGCCAGGCTGGGACTGGGAAACATCCTTCCCAGCCTTTGAGGAAACAAAAGGAAGCTCTTTAAAGCATTCCTTCAAGCAAGAATAAAGCACCTTCCTTTACAGGGCCTGTTTCATTGCTTGAAGTCAGTCCCCTTGGGCTTTGTATTTCCCTTCTTGGAAGCTGAGCTCCCTGCAGAGAAGAGAGAAAAACACCTGGGGTGCAAGAGCACAGCTTGGCGGCCTTCTTGTCAGGTGCAGCTTGGAGGGAGAGAGAAGGATGTACGGGGGTCTAAATGCTGATTCCCCCCTCTGTCAGAATCCCTGGTGATCCCATGGGCTTTCTGCACCTCTCATATGGCTGGATGCATCTCCAAGCAGCATGCAAGTGGAGAAAGGTGTGTTTTCATTAGCATGCTGGAATGATGAAGAGCACATTTTCCTTGCTTCTAGGTGTGCCACCCCTCCCTACTTCTGGTTGCAATTAAGCATAGCACTAGTAGGGACCTATGCTAAAGGAAGGAGCCTGCCTGCAGCAAATACAAGCCTTTGGTAAGGCTGCCCTTGTGGCAATGGGATCAGAGTTGTCATGGTTTGCTTCTACAATCACTTTTTCTCCACCAGCTGCTTGGAGTGGGTTATGGTATGATATGTTTTGAGAGATCATCCAAAGGTTGTCTTGATGCCCAACTTGGATCCCACCAGTTATGAGACCATCAGGTTTCTTCCCGAACACCAGCTGGGAGCATTCACTTTGGGTCCTGGACTTGGAGTATCTTTGCAGCCTTTTGACTTACTCTCCCTACCCAAGATTCTCACCATGGCCCAGAGAGAGCAGGAGGCACAGGGTATCCTTTGTGCTGCACCTCTCTGCCCAGTGGAAGAAGGAAAAGGATGGGGAGAGAGGTAAGGTGCATATTGCAGGAGATGGACATGAGAAAGAACACCTTTCAGAACCACTGAGGAAGCTTTTCTTCCCCTTATATTATGGAGCTTCTGTCTTTGCCTGCTTTAGCAAGTCAGACAGCTCAAAGGAACGCCAAGGAATGCAAGTAATGACTTCCAGTACAGATCTCTCTCTACATAATGTCTCAAATAAAACAGGAAAAGGAAATGGCAAGCGGGCATAATTAGGAAAGTATTACCCATTAAGGAGGGGGAAGGAGCTATCAAGTCGATTTCCTTCTTATTTTACATGCCTGATGTTTCCGCCTCTCCAGGAGGCAGTGTGTGAAGTAGGTCTCTCCTTAGCTTGGAGAAGTAAATAATCAGAACATGATGAGCTGCAAAGCTCTTCCCAAACCTTTCCAAATTTGGGCTAAACTGAGGTTTTTTAGCATCTTTTTCAAACCCAGCTGATCTTTCAAGCAACAATAAAACCTGGTAGACATTCGTGCTGGGGAGCCGAGGCACAGGACTCGCATCTTCTCAGTGTGACCACCTCTCTATACTAATTTTTCTCTCTTTTTCCTATTCCACGTGGAAACAGAGAGAACTCCTTGTTGCTTCCCAGTGTAAAACTGTATGTTTGTTGTGTGAGCCCATGGGATACCCTGTACTGCAGTGGGGTATGCAGCCGGGTTGAGTCACTGTACCGCGCTGCCAACTCTCATTTGCACTTGAAGCTGGAGTTCCTTTATTCTTTGAGTAGATCTACACATGTACACATAAACATAATTATGTCTTCTGTATCTTCTAAATGTGTGTAGAAACGTGATCTTGGAAAAGGGACATAGCTTAGCAGGCACGATGGTGGTGATGGATCGAACGTTTGGACTTCGTGATCTTAATGATCTTTTCCAACCTTAATGATGCTATGAGAACCCTTTATGTCTGGGAATGTGGCTTTCCGTGAGCTGGGTTTCTTTAATGCTTTTCAGAAGGTACAGATGCTGCTGGTGACAAAGAGGGTGCAGGATGGGGTTGTGCACCACTTCTCCTCCCTCCAAGGTGTTTGGCTGGAGCTTGGCCATGAGTACTCAAGCTGGGCAGCAGCAAGGTGCCATGGGCCTGGAGCAGATCCCAAGCAGATTGTGACTTGGTGACAATCTGCTTCCTCAGTGCTTGGTCTTGCACGCACTGATGCTCCTGCAGACATCTCCATCACTCTGATTGGCTCATGCATGGGATGCACTGAGCCACATTTTCCCCCAAGAGCAGCTCCATGTGTCCAAGCAAGATGCTCTCCTGCTGTACCTCCATGCCTTTTGGCTATGTGTGTGGGAAGGATAATTTTGAGGTTACTCAGTATCTGCATGGTGATATACAAAAGGTACAGCATGCTATATAAAGTTGTAATAGTGAGTTGGAAGAGAAACACACGGGCATTCTGTGCAGCAGTTTCATTTGGTTGTTGCCTTCTCTGTCTCTCCCTTTGCTTCTCCTTCCTTATAAAATAAAGCAGAAGCTGCTTTGTTTTATGATGAGCAAGTGGTCTCCAAATATAGGTTTGTTCTAGCCTGCTCCTCTGCTGCTTTTTGCTGATGGGCAACTGCCACCCATCATGAGCTTCTTCCAAGGTTTCCATGCACCTTGAAGCAGGAGTCTTTTCTCAAACACAGACAAAATCACCCCTTTCTCAGTTCAGGGTTAAGAGGAGATGCATTTTGAATTCTAATAGGTTGTTGCTGAAACAGTTGCTCAGCAGAAGGGACCTAAACCTGCAGTGATGCTGCAGTGTCATGGGGAACGTGGATGGAGAGGTGGGAAGTGGATGTATCAGCCTGCTTACATGGAGGAAAGAATCGAATGTCTGCCCTATATCAAATACCATGTTCAATTCCTGTGGGAACTGGTGAGAAGAAAGCTGACCTTCTCTCATATTTATGAACTGAACTCTCGTTTGCTTTGTTTTTGACTTTTTCCCCACTCCTGCTGCAGGAGTGCTGTACTTCATTGGGGAGTTGAACTGAATGACCTTTAATGGTCTCTTCCAACTCTAATCATTGTATCATGATTTTATGATGATTTCAAGGAAAAAAAGTTTTCTTTTTTTTTTTTTCTTTCATGTAGTTGCATGTTCTTTAAAATGCTAGATGTTCAGATGAACAAGCTTTCATCTCTTTAGCTTTTCTTGCTTTATGGATGGCTTAACACACTAAAAATTTGAAAATTATGAGCCAGTTTTTCCCTTACTGTTGCACACGTCTGTTCTTCCTCCTAGCTGTCTTATCTCCAGCCTTTGCTGAAGACTTTTCTGCAGAACCTTTCCTGAATCATAGCATCATACAATCACTAAGGTTAGAAAAGAGCATTCAGATCACCACGTCCAATTGTTGGCCCATCCCCACCATGCCCACTAAACCACGTCCCTCAGTGCCGCATCTCCACATTTCTTGAAGACTTCCAAGAATGGTGACTCCATCACCTCCCCAGGCAGCTTGTTCCAATGCCTCACCACTTTTTTGGAGAACAAATCTTTCCTAAGATCCAACCTGAACCTTCCCTGAAAGAGGTGATCAGGAGCATCTTCTGAGCAGCAACACCTTCCAAGCCTCCCAAGTCCTTTTTCTTCTTGTTCTGCCTACAGAGAGCAAATTTTTGGAGGATCAAGAGCTCTGTGTTGCCTGCTTGTAGGTCTCTTGGATAACTGGAACTGTTTTGCTGAAATTTGCAGTTGACTTTTGAAAGCTTTGGCCATTGTATTCAAGTGTGTGCATATATGTGTGTGTGTATATATGTGTGTGTGTATATATATATAAATATATATATATAAATCTCTTGTCTCTTCTCTTCTGTTTTCTTTCTCTGTCAGGAATCCAGCTGTGCAACATGTGGCACTTGTAGGACTTGGAAGGCAGGAAGATCAAGCAAACACAGAGCTTTCAGGAGGAGAGAGAAATTTCCAGACTAAATTCAAGCCACGTAGACCCAGTCTGTTTTAGTTTTAAAGCCCCACTGGTAGTGATGTGTGGGAGCTGTAGATAGAAAGCCAGGGAGAGAAGAAGGGTTCATTTGTCTTATTTCTTCTGTAGGAAAACCTCCGTTCTGAGGTCGTGGTGCTTGGCACAGTGTTGGTCTGCACGGGTTCTACCAGGGAAACTGTCTGTTGAGTGCTACCTTTTTTGCATGATTTGAAGACAGAGAAAAGAGGGAATTTTTTTCACTAAATGAGTGTTCTAGTTGCTAAAGTGTTACATTTGTGTGGGTGTATGGGATGCAGATGACCACTGAGGCAAAAGATCTTGCTATTAATAACCCAGTGAGTTGTGATAGCATCTTTTGCACCTGTGGATGCTGTGGCAATTTTGATCCTGGCTCTTGGGCCTTGGGAAGGACTGCAGCTGTGAGCTGTGGGCTCATTCTGATAGGATTTTTTTTACTGCAGAAGACAGGTAGGAGTTTGACAGATCCATAGTATTGAGGTATGGCCATGGTCTTGGTAGAGTGCGATTTGGTCCACACAACTCCTATATTTCCTGGGTGTGTTTGCTAACACTGACCTCACAAGGGCCCATCTGGCTAAGAGTTATTAGATTATTAGGCCTATCTGCTTTTTGGGAAGTGACCCAGTCCATCCTTAGCTCTGTGCTTTTGTTTTATTAAGGAAGAGTTCCCAAGTGGCACTAAGCATGCTCCTCATGCCCATCCGAGTAAGTTCAGCATCACCCATTGCAAGCCAAAGCTGAATTCAGCCAAATCCCACTGCCAATAACGCAAACTGCATTTCTCTATTCCTCTCTTCAAGCGAATTATTAACAGGCTCCTTTGCTGCCCCAGTCTGAGCATCCCAGCCATGTAGGATCCTAGTCTGGAGCACACATGATGCTCTCTGAGATCAATGGGATGCTCCTGGATCAAAGCAGTGGTGTCTGCATCCCAGAAAGGCAGGAATGCATGGGACTGATAGTATCTGGGATTCGTGCACTGCTGAAAGTGCATGTGTTCACTCTTCTGCTAGAGCTCCCTCTGTCCTGGAGAAGGATGGAGGAGGAGGAAAATGGGCAGGCTTATTCTCTGCAATGAGCTGTGGGGTACAGAAGGGCACGTGGAGAACAGTTCCCAGTGGGTCTTGCTCTTTCACCACACATGCATCTCCTCTGCAGTGTTTCTCCAGTTCTAACATCCTGTTATTAGGACCTTCATTCGTAATGAGCAGGATTTCACCAACAGTGACAGCCTTCCCACACTCCCACGTTACAAATGCCCCTCGCCTTAGACACAGGTGCCATTAGACAGAGAACAATAACGCAGATGGTGTTTGGATCTGGATTAAATTAGAGTTTGGAGTGACGTTCTGCTTGCAGCACTCTCAGCAAGCACAAAACTTTTCCTTGAGGGGTAGCCACAACCCAGGTTTGGTTACTGCAACCCCCTAAACCATTTTTTGCAAATTGAAAGAACTCGTAGGTTTCGTTCTGATTCTGAAGGCAGCCTGAGAGTGTCTCCTCCCGGTGTTTGTGTTTATACACACACGTATAGACTGTAGAGAGCTTTAGCAGCAAAGTATCTGGATCAGATGCCTCCTCCCTTCTTCCCTCCAGCTCTGCAGGCTTGCTGCCAGGAGCAGGGCTCTGCTCTGTATCATCTCAGGACACCCTGGATGCATCTGTGCAGACGCACTGAGTGCAGTCACCACTGGACTATTTAAAGCAACTTCAACAATGACAACAGAGTGTGTAATGCACCTATTCTGCTGATGCTGGCAGAGCGCTCACAGAGTGGATGAGTTTAAGACTGATGGGAATTTACAGCTCCGGAGCCATTAGGGTATGTGTGTGTTCCTAAAACATGCACTCTAGGAGACAGTAATGGAAAAAAATCATCTTGAAGGGAGGTAGCCTTGATGCTGCACAAACGGCTTTGCAGAGAGGTAGCTGTGGCACAGTGGCTCATAGCTGGGGAATGAAGAGATGGGCTGGATTTCTCTACCCTGGACCTCTATCTCTCTGGGGTATTTGTAGGTGGCTCTTAGAGTCATGGAATGACTGAGGTTGGAAAAGACCTCTGAGGTCACCTAGTCCAGCCATCCACCTACCACCAATACTGCCTATAAACCACGTCCAAAGTTAGGAAATGGGTTCCATCCCTGGACACATGCAAGGTCAGGCTGGATGGGACTTTGAGCAACCTGATTGATCTGTAGATGTCGCAGTTCATTGCAGGGAGTTGGAATAGATGACCTCTAAGGATTCCATCCAACTCAAATAATTCTATAACTCTATGATTGCTCTTTATAAAATTCAGCAATTACCTGCTTTTTCCTCCCCTCTCTTTAAGTTTCTTATAGATGCACCTTCTGTTTCAGTACAAATTTTCCAAGCTCTCACACACGCCAAAAATGGAAATTTCTCCCCAGAACTTTAATCTTGTCTAAGTGATTTGACCTCGGATGTGTCAGTAGCTGGAGGAAGCCCATCTTATGGGAATCAGGAGCTGTGAGATCAATGTGCTATTCATGAAGAGAGGATGTTTCAGTGCTTACAGAACTCACAAATCCGCAGCCTTCCCACGTGTCCCACTCTGCTCATATCCGTTTTAGTAAATTATCTCTACCCACTTTTCTCTTCCTCCTCCACTTCCAGCCTTCCTTTCCTTGTGTCAGAACATGCTCTACTGTTGGTTTCCAGTTGGGTTAATTAAACTGAGCTGCAGCATAACTTCATCAGGGAACACAGAAGAGTTTCCTTAGCACCACTGCATCCTCCAGCTGACACAGCAAATGGAAAAACCTGCTTAGTCCTTTTATCCCTGATGTTTTACTAATCCTATGGTGATAGCCCAAGTGCTGGCTGATCCATGCTGGGAGACAATTCTTCATATGTGATGCACTGATTATTGGATGCTGTAACCTGTTACATGTAGACACTTTGAAGCATGGCCAAAGGATGCTCTTGACAACACCCTCCCAGTTATTATCACCTGCTTCAGCAAAACAGTGGAAAGAATATAACCAAGGTCAAACATACACAGATGCAAATATTAGTAACTCGCAAAAACTTTTCTCCTAATTTAGTTCTCACAATTGTCCATGCCATTCTGAATGCAACTTTCTCCAGAGATGTTAGCCTGAGGCCGACACTGAGCTGGGGAAATCGTCTCCGGAGTGGTTGAAGACTGTCAAAGTAATGAGGACCTTAAAACTGAGCCCTGCTGTGAAACATGTCAGGCAACTTGAGCTACAGTTGTTGCTGTTAATGCTTGATGTAATTACGCATGCACACAGTGCCCTGTACTGGTATTGCCTCATTCCATACTAAACTAAATGTCTGTATGCTGTGCAGGATGGATTTGTGTCTCTCCTTGCAAATGCTGTTTGTGTGGGTATACACCAGCTCTCCTAATCTTTCTGTTAACAAACATAGCATGTGATTATGGGTTTTTTTGCCTGTATTAGCACAGTTCTGTCTGTTGTCTAGATCAGATCCCGGCCATAGGTGTCCTGTCTAGCTCAGCAGTATCCTGAGGCTGTCAGGCATGATTTGATGCTAGTTATCCTGCAGCAACAGCCGGGCAGGGCTCTAAGAATAACTTCCCATTGGCTTTTGTATATGTTGGCAGCAGCTAGGTTGTCCTCTGCCTTAAAGTGACAAAGGCACTGGAAGAGAAAATTAGGAGCAAGCCTGTTGTTACTATTCCCATAATAACAATTATTATTATTATTTGGAAGAGAAGAAGGGAAAAAAAATAGTTGTGCCACTGGTTCTTTGCTGAAAGTGATGGCTGTGATCATCCAGCCTGTAAAATGGGGATTCATTGGACTGTGGCGGTACTGACTTAAAGGACAGATGTCTGACTGATGGCTTTGTTAGTGTTCTTTGTTGTTTGTTTTTTTTTTTTCCCAAAAAAATACTCACAAAGCCATTGCTTATCAGGGCTGTATCCACACCGCCTCATTACAGAATCATAGCATTAAGGTTGGAAAAGACCCCTAATACCATCCAGTCTAAGCCCATTACATTATGTCCTTCAGTGCCACATCCACCCTTTTCTTGAACACCTCCACCACCTCCCTAGACAGCCTGTTCCAATGCTTCACCACTCTTTCTGAGAAGAAAATTTTTCCTAATACCCTGCCTGAGTTAAGACTATCAGCAGTACAAGTCAATTCTCCTTCCTAGTGCTGGGCTTGAAATTGTGTCTCAGCTGGATTGCTCTGTTAGAGCAAGCACAGGGACTCCATCAGCATGGTTTGCCTTTTGGATGGGCAAAAAAATTCCAAGTTGAGTAAGGACAAAAAACTTCAGCCAAAGTACTCTGAGGGAAGCCCTCTGGAGAGAAAATCTTTCATTTGGGCAGATCTTGGATGCTCTTTCTCAGAGGGAAATTCTGAACACAGATGCTGCATTGAACCCTGCTTTGCTTAGAACTGAACAAAAAGTTATTTTATGGCAGCACAGTTACAATTTATAAACAACTTTTATACGGCTTTTAATACATTTGCTGGGGAGAACCAAGTAAAGCATGCAGTAGATTTGTATTGTTTAGAAAAAAAAATGCCTGTTTTGTTCTGTAACTTTTCATTTGTAAAGAAGAGGTCATGCTTTGTAGCAACTCATATTTGCAATGGACTGGAATTTGGTGAACTTTGGGGCAGAAGTCTGGACTAGGCAGCAGTCTGAGATCTCATACCCACAGAGATAAGAGAAACAGAATAATTTAAAGCAAAGTAGAGTAAGGAATTGCTTTTATGTGCACAAGGTATGAACTAAGCAGACCAGGAAGACCTGCAAAGAGGTTGTAGTGAGATAGGGGTTGGCCTCTTCTCCCAGGTAACTGGGAAGAGACAGAATGGCCTCAAGTTGAGTCGGGGAGGTTCAGGTTAGAAATTAGGAGACATTTATTCTTGAAAGGAATGGTTATGCACATAGGCTGCCCAGGGAACTGGTGGAGGTGGTTCCTGGAAGTGAACCAAGAGAAGGGTAGATGTGTCACACGGTTAGTGAGCATGGTGAGGATGGGTTGATGGTTGGACTAGATGATCTCAGAAATCTTTTCCAACCTTAATGATTTTATGATTCAAAGGAGATGTCAAATATATTTTTTTTCATGATCTTTATCCAGTAGGGACATGACCACAAAAATATTGCTAATGGTTGCAGTAAATTGAAGCTCTCGTTTAGGTTTGAAAGAGCAAATGCCAGTCAGCATGGCCTCTTCCCATGAGTGATAATGTGTGTGTTGGACTCAAGATCTGGCTGTGAGTTGATCCAACTGTCTTTAGCCTTTCACGTGGGAAGAAGCTGAAGGATTTGCTTTGTCAGGTCTTTCCTCCCACTGTCCCCATGAGTGGCCAGTGGTTGGTGCTCCAAAACAGTCTGGATATCTGCCACAAAACGAGAGGAAAAAATGTTAAGTTGAATAAAGCATAAAGGGGGACTGTTCTTGCCCTTGCTGCAAATCTTGTGCCACTGAAGAGAAATCACGATTCCTTTCTCTGTTCCCTCCTAAGTTATACAGGGCTGTTGACGATATTTTCTTTCTATTCCTGATGTGTTTAACCTATTTATGACTGTAAGGTTTTGGAAAAGGAAAAAGTTAATCATTAAAGTGTGCTTAGGCATCCCAGGCTTCCCAGGGAAGTGGTCACGGCATCAAACTTTAGATACCACACTCAGACATAGGGTTTGGATTTCAGGAGCTTTTGTGTGGAGACAGGAGTTGAACTCAGTGATCCTTGTGGGTCCCTTCCAATTTGGAATAGTTCATGATTCCATGATTCTACACAATGGATCCAGTGGAACTTTATCCTTCATCCTGGTACGATCTCTGATCTTCCTGTTGCTTTTACCCTCTGTTTCTCAGGCTGTTCTGCTCCAGCTGCCTTTTGAATATGTAGTAAAATCTCAGACTTTGAAGACTGAGGATTCTCTTCTGGCTTCTTTGCAAGTAGTTTCCCCAGCTGCAAATATAGATCTTGGTGCTCCAACAAGCTGTAGATCAAGGTCTAAAGGCTTTGTTTTTCCTGTAAGCCCCATGTTTTATCCTTGCTGTTGTTTCATGTAGATCTGGAGAGTGAAATAGCCACTGATCACAAAGTCACTGTGAATATGGATTTCCTCTTTGTGCCAAGCTTTCAGGAGACAGCTGAAGTATGGTCTCTGTCTTACAAGATTTGGCTGTTAATGGATTTATACAGCGCTAATTACAAAACTTCAGTCTGAGAGAGAGGAATTGTGTCTCACAGATCTTACAAAGATTGCAAAGCAGGGGAAAACATCCACCCACTGGCATTCAGTGCAACAGAAACTCTGTTCTACAGAACAAGAAAATAGCTGCCTGGTGACGTGGGAACAAACCCAAGGTCAGAGGCTCTTGATGTTGGAGGACTAAAGTAGGGTTTTGGCATTTGATGCTGGATTAGGTCCAGAAAAAATTAAGGTTTTATTTGGGCATCCTTCAGAGGCTTTTTTTTTTTTTTTTTTTTTCCCCCGTGCTTTGGTCTAATATAGAGATTCTATGCTTCAGATCTGGATGATCTAATATAGACATTCCTCATACAAAGCGCAATGATGTCAGGCAGTATAGTGACACTGTTTACTTCAAATTGATAGCCTCATGTGCTGTCACTACAACTGTTTGTTTGCCTGGGGGTTTACATTTCCCCAGCTGCTGTGATAAGGAATAATTTTAATAGATTTGTCCTCAGAATAGTTTACACAGAATCGTTATGATTGGAAAAGCCCACGAAGATCATCTAGTCATGAATTTTAGGAGGCTTTGAGATAAGCATCTGCACTGTAGAAGGGACTCACAGTGGAACTCAGAGGTGAATCTGCCCCAGAAAGATGAGTTTAACCCCATTCTTTGGATCTGTAGGTTATTTCCACTACCTCAAAACTCCATTCTTGTTTTTGTGGCAATGCATACATGTGTTCTTTCATCAAATCTCCACATAGCAAATTCCTGGAGGAATGTTACAAGCCTTTCCTCTCTCCATGCCAAGCACAAGGGAGCACACATCTGACCTGGTAGAAAACCAAGTCTGAAATGCAGGGAGAAACAGCATCCATGTGCAGTTTTCTCCAATGGGAAATCAGGAAGAAAGAAAGTCCCACTCTTGGCAAATGTTAATCCCTTCCTTTAATGCTCTTCTGTCAGATGCACAGGTAACAAGGTGATGGGCAACATGTGAGTGCCTGAATAGAATAATCTGTGTGATGAGTGAAGGCCACATTCTGTTGCTGGAGCTTAAGTGCCTTGCAAATGACCCAGTGCTGAAATTAATCTCTCTATTTGGGACAAGCTGCAGCTTGTGCTGGGATCTGTTCATTGTGGCAAGCTCCAAAAAAAAAAAAACAAAAAAAAAAACACCCCCCAAAAAGGTGTTGGATGCCCTCAGAGAAAGTTGCCTTTGCTTTCCATCAGGTTGTGTGTTCAGGGAGGGAGGATTTAGCTGAAGTTAGAAGCTGCTCTTTGTTGGGGAGCTGTCGACAACGTTCCTGTGTGAGTTTTCTTTCCGTGTCGGCTCCCAGAGAAAAGCATCTATCCATGGTAATCAGGATTTATTAAGGGAAGTCAGGACAAAATCTTTAGCTGAGATTAAAGGGATTGTGTAGCTGCACTTGGTGCTGAATTGCTGTGTGCTGGCTCCATTGCTGGACGTCTGCCTTGTCAGCATCTGCACGGCCTCCTGTGTCCCAGCAAATGAATAGCCATGCCTGAGCAAAGCAAAAGCAAACAGGAACGCACTGCCTGATTAATGTTTGACTTCATTAACTGCAGTGCTCGTGCTGTTGACATTGCTCTGTAGTCCTGGTTGCTGCTGGCTTCCTCCTAACTAGGTGTTCCCAATTGAATAAGCTACTGGGGTCCATATGAGTTTGATCCACCACTTGCTGGGACTTTGGTGTGGTGTTTTTGGGCATGCTCTGCAGGAAGAGGTGGCAGATTTGTTCCTCTCTTGGCACTGTTTTTGAGCATGCTTTTGCTGTCTTCTATGTTCTAACCTGTGTTTTGTTCTGAGGCCCTGGCTGAAGCTGGACACAGAGTAGTTTTGCTTCTGTAACTCTTTGCAGTCAGGTTAGCATGGATAACTCTTTTAGTGAAATGCTGCTGCTGACCTTGCAGTGTCCCTGCTGCAGAAAGTGGCTATGGCAGGGGACCTGGTGATTTGGATCCGTCTGCAACCTTGGATGTCAGGAGGGCTGTGTGTGTGTGAGAACCAAATGGGGAGATGCTGTTGTCTTCCATCTTCACTCTCTCAGGAACAGCAATTGCAATGGGATGGATTTGTGCTGGTCTCCAGTTAAAAGAAGTTAGAAATGCTTCTTCCCATTGGGCTTTTTTCTTGTCTAAGGCCCATAGAGCTGCATGTTGTAGAATCTTGGGATCACTGGATCATGTACCCATCACACATCCATGGGGCTGTAGAAACTGTGTGACCTTTCTAGGGATCCTGAATATGTTGGCAAAGAGGAAGATGTGGCAGGAGCCACGTAGATCTGCTCTCACAGGAGCTCTGCACACTGGGTCATGGAACTGCTGGCCATGTCACTAGGGGGAAAAGCAAGGGAACGTGGTAATTTTGGGAGGTGGTTTGGGTTTCTTTTGGAAATACCCAGACCAGAGCCTAAGCCCAGACCTCACTGCCTGGTCAGTTTGGTCTTTTGTTTATTTTTCTTGTAATGTAATTAGAATCTTGCAGCTTAAAAGACTGCATATGTCTATGGCACTGCAGTATTTGTCTTCCCAACATCTCTGATCTCCTGCTGTCCAGACGTGGATAATAAAAAGACATGCATAAAACCCCTTTTCCTTGGTGTATTCTCTGAGGGGTTATGCAAACCCTGCTCTGTTCAGCAAGCTAAACATCCAATCCTCCTTGCCTCTGCCCTCTGCTGCTATTTAATAACTAAGCCAAATTGGAAATTTTAACCCTGAGAGGCTCAAGCACTGCTTGGGACTCTGGGATGAAGGGTACAGGACAATGTGAGCAGATGGGTGAACAGGGAGAGCCAGCAGAGAGAAACCTAGACATCCTAGGGTCACTCAGGCTGCAGAATGAAGATGGTAGGCGCTCTGCTTTCTTCCAAAATCTGCATTTGTGCTTGCTTGGTGGCTCTTCCTACTGCAGGTGGACATCTTATCCCATGAAGTTCTCTGTTTTTTAAGTGCCCTTGACTGCTGCAAAGGGTGCTTCTCATCCGCCCTTCTTGGAGTTTTTCACTGGAGCCCCTCTAGTTTCCAAACCAAGTTTTCTGTCATTCTCTGCAGGAATATTTTCCCCCTTGCTCTGTAAGTCACAGACATTTCTCAAACTCAATCACAATTCCCATTTGCTTGGACCTTGAAGATTTCACATCTGGAGTGCATCGCCTCTTACGTTGGGTTGACTACTTATTTTAAAGGGGCACTTCCTGCTGTTGGTACAACTCCAGTCTAGAGTACTGTAATAATCCTTGGGCAGACAGCTCATGTTGAGGGCCTTTTATATGCATCTTCAGTCTTGGAGTCGTAGAAACACAGAATTATTAAGGTTGGCAAAGATCATCCAGTCCAACTGTCAACTCATCCCACCATGCCCAGTAAACCACATCCCTCAGTACCACATCTGCCCTTTTCTTGAACACCTCCAGGGATGGTGACTCTACCAGTTCCCTGGGCAGCCTGTGCCAGTGCCTCACCACTCCTGAGAAGAAATGTTTCCTAATATCCAGCATAGGTAATAGCAGTTCCCATTTCCCTGTCCTGCAGCTGTGCTAACTCAGTTGGTCTAAGAGGAGTAAAATATAGTAAAATACAGGAGTAAAATAGACATCTTTTTTGTACTTCAAAAGAATAATTTCTTCCTACATCTGTCTAGTGCCCGATCAAAGCAGTATCTGTTAGAAATATGGATCATAACTCAGAAGTGACGGACGCCAGTGTTCAGGGTCACCACGTAATGATTCTGAACACAGGACTCAAACAGGGACAGCTTCTCTCTTCTGCTGCTCTCTCAAGGATGGCCTCTTTTGAAAGGGGAATGCCTGTGCAGGGAGTGCTCATCCCATCGCCTCTCTATCTATCATAATAAAGGTTATTAAAAGCCCACATGACCGTCCTGTGCATCCCTGCAGAGTGAATCCTCGCTAACTCACAGGACAGTCTTGCCAACTCTGCAGTATGATCTTGATTTTATTAAATATTTGCTTGACCAGAAAGGCAAAGCAGAACAGGGTAAACATGCCTAAAGTAAATGTGAAATTACCTTTGTCTGTCCTTCAACCAGCACCTGTGGCTGATGTGGTATGGAGGGCAGAGGGAGGTGGAGGGGATCACGCAGCTGCTTTGAAATTCTGGCTGCTGTGAGAAGTCTGAAATATTTGGGGTGGCATAAAAGTGGTGGATGCTCTAGAAGCCCAGACGTACCCTTTCCACTATCAGATCGAATCAGTTTACAGGTCAAAAGAAGACAGATTTTTTTTCTTTTTGTTATTCCTTGAAGTAAATTTTTCCATTCCTCTGGCACACATTTGAAAAAGCTGTGAATCCCAGCCCTGTGTCACTGCCACATCTTCCTCCCTGCTGGGATTTGCAAACAGCAGTCTTTCTCTTGCCTTGCCTCCTCCTTGCTGGCTGTTGTCACCTTTACTCAGCAAATTACACCCCTCAGTCCAACAAAGGCACTCTGTGAGAAGTGATAGGACAGTTGTCTGCAGAAGTGCATTCAAATCACAAGCGTATTTGAAACTGGGATTTGATTTGTTTCACTTTTAATAAGCAACAAGAATTCTGTGGAATTCTGATCTGGATGTTAAAGAAGGAGAGGGGTAATAGCAGCGTGCCTTGGCCTGGCCTCCTGTAACAAGGGTTGTGTAATCAGCAATCAGCAAAAAGCTTGGCTGGCAAAACTCAAAGCATTGAAAATCCATCTTCCATGCGCCTCAGGTTGTGCCAGGGGAGGTTCAAGTTGGATATTAGGAAAAATTTATTCTCAGAAAGAGTGGTGAGGTACTGGCACAGTCTGCCCAGGGAATTGATGGAGTCATCATCCCTGGAGATGTTCAAAGAAAGGGTAGATTTGGCACTGAGGGACATGGTTAGTGGCCATGGTGGGTATGGGTTGGTGGTTGAATTTAGAGATCTTAGAGGTCTTTTCCAACCCTAGTGATTCTGAGGTCTTTTCCAACCCTAGTGATTCTGTGATTCTCTGAAAGCTTCTCTTGGTATAGAATCAACCTTGAAAAGGAAGAAGAGCAGGGAGCAGGTGAATGTTTTGAATGGGAGGATGTATTCCCACAGCTCAGGGTCGGGATGTGGTGAAATCCCCCATGGCTCACATCAACTCTGGTTAAAAGCTAGGAGATTTAAAGTGACTGACTAGTGCAAGAAAGCCCCTTGTTTTTCTGGGGGGAATCACCAGGCCAGTCTCTGGGTTGTCAGCTTTTGTACATCATGGACCCTGAGACTTTATCACTGCTAATAACTGGGCAGGTCCTTTCTTTTCAGCCTTCTGAAATGCCCCACAGAGCTGTATCTTTTATTTAGACAAGGTTGTCTCGGCTTTGCAGGGGGTGAAGAGCAGCGCCGTGGAAAGGACCAGGGGAGGGCTGAGGGAGCTGGGATTGTTCAGCCTGGAAAAGAAAAGGCTGTGGGTTGACCTCATTGCAGTTTCTCAGTACCTAAAGGGAGCCTATAAACAGGAGGGGAGCCAACTCTTGGAAAGGGTAGATAATGGCAGGATTAGAAGAAATGGTTTTAAGTTGAAGGAGTGAAGGAAGATTTAGATTGGATGTCAGGGGGAAGTTCTTTACTATGAGAGTGGTGAGGTGCTGGAACAGGCTGCCCGGAGAGGTTGTGGATGCCCTGTCCATCCCTGGAGGTATTTAAGGCCAGATTGGATGGGGCCCTGGGCAGCCTGGTCTGGTATTAAACGTGGGGGGTTGGTGGCCCTGAATGTGGCAGGGGGGTTGGAGCTTGATGATCCTTGAGGTTCCTTCCAACCCAGGCCATTCTATGATTGTATGATTTTATGAGGGAGAAGACATGGTGCCCAGTTTGCTTTATGCTTGGCAGCGTGCCCCTTGTAGATGTTGCTCTGAAGTTTGGCACACCACAACTCCAACATCTGTACCCCAAGCTGGACTGCCATGAGGCAGCTTTGATCTGGAAGCCACAGAGAGCTTGGTCAAACAGTCCTGCTCAGGACCAGCGTCTCCCTGAAAGGATGTCAATGTCAGACCAGAGTTGGCTTCTTCCTGGCAAACTTGAAGAGTCACAGGAAGGCTTACCAGCCATCTGGGCTTATCCCTGCAGACAGGTCCCTGACCTTCTCTAGGCTTCATTTTCTCATCTGGAAGAGCAGAATAATAATCCTTCTCCTGTCCTGTCTCAACAAATACACAGCTGGGTCAAAACTGGCAGTGCAAACAGTAATATTGCTTGATGCTTCTGCACTATTCTGGCTTCCAGTGAGTTTTTGTGCTGTACCATGGGGCACATGTGCGTGTAGTAGAGGTTAAAAGGGCACTGATTTATTATTCTGCTATGTAATTTCTGCTTTTTCTACTAGCATCTTCTCTTTCAGGAGGACTCCCTTTGTGCTGGTTTTAAGTAGAGAGCTCTGAGGCGAGAAAAGGAGGATTAGCAATTAAATATGCTCTGATGATGGCATGGTTGTGAAGGAGGGAGGAGGAAGAAATACTCCATAGTAACATACTTTTGTTTTCTTTTCTCTTTGCTTGTAGGACAAAATCTGCCAAGGAATTGGTGTTTTGAAGACACTTACAGCTTCCAATCCTCATTCCCTTGGGAATACAAACATTTCTAAATATGTCACCAGCCATGTGGAAGTGGACTTGCCTGGTTTCTCACCTCCTGTTATCTGCCACAGTGTCACCTCTTGGGAGACAGCAGCCTCCCCACCCAAAGAGGCCCTTCATCACCTTCACTGGAGACCAAACGGAGGGGAACTTCAACCATTTAGTGGTTGATGAAAGGACTGGGCACATTTACCTGGGAGCTGTCAACAGGATCTATAAACTCTCCAGTGACCTGAAGGTCCTGGTGACCCACCAGACTGGTCCTGATGATGATAATCCCAAATGCTATCCTCCCAGGATAGTCCAAACCTGCAACGAACCCCTGACACCCACTAACAACATCAACAAAATGCTCCTCATAGACTACAAGGAGAATAGATTGATAGCCTGTGGGAGTCTTTACCAGGGCATCTGTAAGCTTTTGAGGCTGGATGACCTCTTCAAGCTGGGAGAACCCTTCCACAAGAAGGAGCATTACCTCTCCGGCGTGAATGAGAGTGGCTCTGTTTTTGGAGTCATTGTTTCTTACAGCAACATGGATGACAAGTTGTTCATTGCCACTGCTGTGGATGGCAAACCTGAGTATTTCCCCACTATCTCTAGCAGAAAGCTTACCAAGAACTCTGAGGCAGATGGGATGTTTGCATACGTTTTCCATGATGAGTTTGTGGCATCTATGATCAAAATCCCTTCAGACACCTTCACCATCATCCCTGATTTTGATATCTACTACATCTATGGCTTCAGCAGTGGTAACTTTGTTTATTTCCTAACTTTGCAGCCTGAGATGATCTCACCACCTGGTTCCACCACAAAAGAACAAGTTTATACCTCTAAGTTGGTCCGGTTGTGCAAAGAGGACACAGCTTTCAACTCCTATGTTGAGGTGCCCATTGGCTGTGAGAAGAACGGGGTGGAATATCGGTTGCTCCAGGCAGCCTATTTGTCCAAGGCTGGAGCCATTTTAGCAAGGTCTTTGGGTGTTGGCCCTGAGGATGATATCCTCTTCACAGTCTTCTCTAAGGGGCAGAAAAGGAAGATGAAGTCCTTGGATGAATCTGCTCTTTGCATCTTTGTCCTGAAAGAAATCAACGATCGCATCAAAGACAGGCTGCAGTCCTGCTACAGGGGAGAGGGGACATTAGATCTGGCCTGGCTCAAAGTCAAGGACATTCCCTGTAGCAGTGCGGTAAGTCTAGCCTTTAAACACCCACATTTGACCTCCTCATGTTCTTGCAGAGTTTAAAGTGTGCCTCAATGGTTGCAGTAGGGAGTGAAGAACTAAGACTGCCTCATCCCAGTCTTGGTTTTACCTCTGGCTCATGACACCATCTAATCTAACCGGCCCATGCCCCAGTTTACTTGTGGTCAAGTTGAGGAAGGTATCACTTTCTGACCTTCCCAGGAATTTTATGTTTGTTGATGGAATAAGCCAAGAGGCCTTGAAATCTTTGGGAAGGATTGTCCTGCTCTTGTTATTTCACAGTGAAATTCATTAGGGGTGAAATCACGCTCCCTTCTGCAGTACTGGCTCAAGCATAAACCAAAATAAGACTTAGATAACCTTAACTGCTTGTGCTTATTTTTGTGTCTGATGGTGGAATTTTATCTCCCTAGGCTGGAGTTGAGGCAGGATTTTTTCCGGGAGCTTTGTGAAAGCAGTACTTCATTTATTCTGGGGCTGAGTAGCGCTGATCATTAACCATCAAAGTCCCTTGTCTTCCTCCTTCAAACCAGCTCTACACTGTCTGCGCACTGGAAAAAAATTAAGGCCTGGCTACAGATCAAGGATTAAATGCTACAACATATAAGGGCAGGACAGAGGAAGAGGTTGGTCTACCTGACCTACAAATGGTCTTAAGAAATTCTCTTAGTTTATTCCACCAGTTCACTGAAGTGTCATCGCGGAAATCTGCCTCAGCCCCACCAATACGTGGCTGGCTTTGATACCATGCACAGAAATCAGCATTACAGTCGGCACTGCACCCTGGCTGCTGTAATAGCTGCCTCTCTGGGCTTTGATTTCCATCCTTAATTAGTTCTTTCAAGTAAGAGGCAAGTTCAAGTCTGAGCAAAGGGAATATGGAGAAACACCAGAGTGCCTTCCTGCCGCATAATCTCATAGCAGAGACATGGCTCAGTATGTGGGATTGCTCATGGTTTCCTTTGTACTCAAGCATCCTTTGCTGGGGAATCCCTGCTGTTGTTCCTTTGCAGGACAAGGGCACACTAAGAGGAATGCAGATGGAAATATCATTGCAGGGAGACTGATCCTGCCTTACCCTGTCCTAATTTTCCTTTGCACAAGCACAGCATTGTGTGACCTTGCACTGCTCTCACAGTCCTACACTGAAGTTGAGGAGGGACAAGCCCTTTGGTTTGGTGGGATCCCTTCTGTCTAGACCTCTGCCAGCAGCAAACCCCCTATGGGTTCACAGGGAGAAAGACTGTGCCTGAATCTGGCTTTGATTTTTTTTTCTTTTGTTTGTTTGTTTGTTTGTTTAGCCTCAAGGCCTCCACACATTCAAAAAGCTGCCTTTAGATTTAAGCTGGAGTTTCCCACTGGAGTTACTTTCCCAGGCTGTTAAGCCTTTCCATATATTTGCAAATCTGCTCCACTTGTGCTCCATACTAATGCTTGCAGCACAGGACCTCTCAAACCAACAGTTTTGAAATCCCTCAATCACCTGTCTTTGTGGCTTTAGAAAGGGGAAAAAAGGCCAACGTTGTCCCTTGGGATGAATCTGGGATATATTAGAGCAAATTTGGAGGGACGGGACTGCAGAGACCGGGGAGAGGACAACAAATTGGGGTCTGTGTGGCACAGCAGGGAAAACTGTAAGAGCATCTTTGTGACTGTGAATCAGAGATGCTAATGCATCCCATCTGGAAAAAGAGCCCGGAGATCCTTGAAGAGAAAATAAGAGTCTGAAAAGTGTAACTAAGTGGGCTGTGCTCTCCTTTAATGAGTCTACTTAGAGCTGCTGGCAAGCCCTGCCTGAGATCAGCTGTGTTGCCCGAGGGAAGAGGTATTAGTGACTTGGCTGCTGTAAGGGCTGCAGAGTCCAGCTGCTAAGCTTGGAAAATATTTGATGGTCGGTGAAGTATTTTGGAGCCTGGACATATGTCCGTGAGGGCCTCATCTCTGTTGCTGATGGATGTCCTGCTTGCCAGCAGTCCACCAGCACTGCTGCTCTGCCTTTTTGCAAGTGGATTGGAACAGCTATAAAACCAATTATAAAGCTACCAGTGTGACTTTTCATGTGTTTTTATTATTATTATTATTAAATTTGAATATCAAATGTGTCTCTGCTAGTGCAGGATAGAAGCCTAACCTGCCCATGATAAAGGGTGGACTTGAAGTTCAGCTCTGCTGCCGTGTATCCAGCAGCCAAAATCCCACAGATACAGCTGATATGCTACTCAGTGAGCAGATGGGTAAAGAGAAGCTGTGGGAAACCCCCACTGAGCATCGCAGAGAAACACTGTAAGAAGACATATGCCAGTCCTTCCTTGAGACACTTACTCTTGGACCCTGGAGTTGGGCTCATCACACTGTCCTTGCACCTTGGTCAAATCTGGCCTGGGAAAGACCAGAGATGAATGGACAATCCTTGATGTACATTCCTCTCCTGTGCTATAGCTATCCTCCTCTTAAACTTCAGCATAAAAAAAAGATGGAATTTTATGTCTGGGCAGTTGATTTGCAAATTCACCCTCGTGATGAATAGATGCAGGTAATATCTCTGGTTCTCCTCTCTGTACCTTGCAAATGCAGAATAATAACTTATATTTAAACAGTACTCTTGACCCCAAATGCTTAGAAATTCATATAATCAGAGAAAAATGAGACTGTGAAAAAAAAAGAATCTTATGAGGTCATCTGATTTGCCCTCCTGCCTTACTTATAACATTTCTGACAGATGTTTGTCTCACCTGTTCTTAACCTCCAGTGAGGCAGGCTCCCCTCTCCCCCTACATGATCTATCTCTGCTGCTAGGAAGGTTTCCCTCACTTTTAATCTCATTTCCTGATACTGGATCCATTACGACGTACACAGCCTTAGAGAGCACCTTTGTTTCCTTTGAGTATCTACAAGGAATGATGTGTGCCACCAAAATGCCACCTCTTTTGTGGTTCGTCAGTCTAAATTCAGAAAGTTTCTGAAGAAAGAGTGGTGGGGTATTGGAACAGGCTGCCCAGGGAGGTGATGGAGTCACAAACCCTGAAGGTGTTCAAGAAGAGGGTAGATGTGGCACTGAGTTTAGAGTGATCATAGGCATCTGTTGATAGATTGATCAGTGGTCTTTCCAGTCTTAATGATTCTGTGATTCCGTGGAGCAGAGAGAGAGAGGCTGTATAGATATGCAGAGTATTGGCAGATGGAAAGGCTGCTCTAGCATGAAAAGGATGTTTGTTTTTTTAAGCAGAAAATGATCTTCATGTTGGATAAAAAAGACAGTGATTTAAATACACATCATGCTGTATCAACATGCTGAATTTGACACATAATTGGAGAAAAAGGCAGCTCGAGAGGAGGATAGAGTTGGGAATGGGTCATTTCGGTACTGGTTTTGATCATTGGTAGATTTGTTGGCTTTTTGTATGATGAAATAAGATTACAAGTGGGCACATTTTGAAGCCCAGTGGAAATTACATTACTGGGATGCGCAGAAGTTGAACCTTAGGGAACAAGCAGATGAACTGCTATGTGGGACATGTAAGGATGAATGAAGAAGAGGAAGATACTGGAGACTGCCCCTAGGGAACTGTGAATGTGCCAGGGCCTGCTGGGGAGATGTGAGAAGATCGGGGATCCTTGGTGGACCCTGGCTTGCAATAAATTCTCGTAGAGTCATACAATGGCTTAGGTTGGAATGGACCTTGAAAACTATCTTGTTCCAATGCCCCTGGCAGCAACACACTCACACAGAGTGCACTGTTAGCGTGCAATCCTAAGTGTTAGCTTATGAGCTGGTTGCAACCCTGATCCCAGCCTGATCTGTCTCACAGCATCACCTGCTGCTCTGCAGCCTAACAATCTGCATTCCCTGAAATGAAAAGGTGTCACTTCCACCACTGCAGCTTTTACCGGATACACAGTGCGAATATCTGTCTGAGATAATCAGAATGTCTGTCCCCAACTATCTCCTGGCTTCTGCCTTTTGCCGGTATTTTCTTTTCCTTTTGGCAGGAAATGGAGTTTGACTGTTTAAAGTACTGCATTCAATCTCTTCCTGTTTTTCATGGCAATGTTGTCAGATGGAGGAGAAAAGAAATGTTTTTTGAAGTTGGCCAGCCAACAAAAGGCTTTGTGTAAAGACTTGGACAATATTTTTCCAATGCTTTGTTAATAGAAGGCAGGCAAGGTGGGGTATTTGGAACTGCCTGACAAGTAACTCAGCTACAAAAGCTTCTGCTTCTGATAATCCAAGCCACATCTAAGTCAGTAATTCACCCAGACAGTGGTAACGGTTGCCTTGTTCCCTACTTGTTCTCTGTCTCCTCCGTGCATATATACTCCTTGTGTTGACTTTGCTCTCCTACTTCTCCTGATTTACCTATTAACCCTTGCCCATCCCAGGTGCTTCATGCCCACCAAGCTTTACCCATGAGGTTCAGACAGATATAGAAAGAGGTTGTAGAGTGCACACTGCTGATTAATCTCAACACTGTTCTCCATGTATGGCTGTCAGATGTGTCTGCACTGGCTTTTGTGTGCCCAGGAGATTTGTGTTATCAGAATGAGCACCTCACCTCAGGATGAATGCTGCTTGGCCCTTGAGACTGATCCATACATCTAGGCTCTCTACTGCTCCATACCATCAGATTAGAAAAGGCCTTTTCTAGCTTGGTGTAAAACAAAGACAGTTTGACTCCTGGTGAGACAACCATTGATGCTGAGGCCATAATTTTCCTATCAAAAAACTTCCAATATTTTTGTCCAAACAAACAGTTTCATTGTTTTCCTCTTCAACAACACTAAGATAGCGAGAAGCTTTACTTCTGTTTTACAGGAGTTAGTTAAGGCACAGTAAAACGTGACCTGCTGCTTGGTTGCAGCTCAGGAACTCCTGAATCCTCGTGTTGCGCCCAATATTCTCAACTGTTGCAAGAAGACGGAATAAATCTTTACTACAATCATTTAAAAATGACTCACTGAAAAGAAAAAAAAAGTCTGTTTCAAAGAAAAATATCACTTTATCAATCAAAAAAACTTGGAATTGTCATTCCCATAATAGGGAAAGGTTGGGGTGAAAGGCAGCGTTAACTCTTGCTTAGTCCTAGGGGAGAGGAGCACGTGGACAGAGGTCCATGCAGTGTTGATGCCTTGACATTTGGAGAGCATGCTGGTTTCTCCTGGCGGCACTGTCCAGTACATGAGCCTGCCACTTTCCCTGGGGAATGACTCACAGTCACAGGAACAAGCTATCGGTTTCATGAGGCCTCATCATGTCACTGCTTGCCAGCAGGGCTATCCTAAGCAAATCTGTATGAGGTCACTGCTGCTCGTGCTCATACAATAGGGTTTTTTGTTCTGCATGGATATACCATGCAGAAAAGCTTTGCAGATAAGCTTTTAGCCCAAATTACATAGACTTAAGTTTCTCATCTGAAGAGCTCATGGTCAGCTGAAGACCATTCTTGGTCAACATTTAACGGTGCTTTCCTCTTCTTCCTTTGGAGATGTAAGCAAGAGCACCCCCAAAAAAAAGTCAGAGCGCAGCCTGTGTAGAAGCATGGTCTCAGAAATACAGAATTTCCTCTCTGGCAATGCCTACTGGATACTCCAAGATGGAGCAAACAAGCTTTTCACTGTGTGCTCTGTATTTGTTTAATTGGCCACATCAGTTTGTGTTGGATTGTAGTGTATTTGTGAAGCGTTTTGCTGGAGGGACTCACTGAACCCAACAATTTTGGTAATAGTTAACCAGCAATTTCTGCCATCGGTGGGAGCTGGAGGGGATGAAGGGGTTAGTTGGGATGCAGGATGGACAAGGGTTAAGGTGCTGGCTTAGGATTTCTGCAGCTGAGCTGTCATTTGAAAATCTCCCCATGAACCTTCCCTCTCCTCATTCCCCCATCTCTTTCCCAATTGTTGCCTCCTCTATAAAGCAGTGCTCTGGGAGTGAAAGACACATAATTGGAGAAAAATGTCATATTGTCATACTATATGAGGTAGCTCAGGCAAAAGCAGAGCAAGGAGCTCTCTCCAGTGATGTGGCTGTTATTTCTCATGAATATTGACTGTGGTGGAAGTCACCAGAGATGGCTGAGGCCATGCTCTTCAGATTAATAGGGAGCATCTGAATTCAGACCTCTAGTCTCTGAGACTGAGCAAGGTCCTGGCCCCTCTGTAGCTGGAATTAGGAAAGTCTCCCCCTCTCTTCCACTGTGATGTGACCATTAGATGATTAGCACTAGTTCCTGTCTAGCAAGCATGGTGTTTAAGGCCTGGATGTAGTTGTTGCCAACTTCCTGACTTCTGGACATCCTCCAAAGCCTGTGCCCACCAGCAGGTGGATGTGCGTATGTCTAACCTAGATATAGATGGCCCTGTTCATTGCAGGGGTTGGACTGGATGACCTTTAAAGGCCCATTCCAACTCAAACAATTCCATGATTCTATGATACTAAAATCTGATCAAAACTCATTTGCAGAGGCTTTGTAGGCATTACATGGGATCATCTTCACTTTTTGTTGGTTCTGGTCTTTTTTCCCAACTTTGGCAGCTCTGAAGGAGAGAGAAACAAAAAGTCTTAAGCATTTGCATTAACAGAAGCTTGCACTTAAGAGCTGTAAATCAGGGCCTAACAGAAAGCAGAGGATAATTATGTTTAAGGCAATAAGTGTGTTCCTCAGTACCACTAAGATCATCCAGTCTTGATGTCTGTCCATCACCATCATGCCCACTAAACCATGCCCTTGAAAGGATACCTCCAGATCAGAAATAATGTTGGCTGTAATTAATTGCCCTCCTTCCAAAATGCTCATTATTTGTGCTGTAATTATTTGAGAAACCTCTGGGAAAAAAACAAACAAACAAACAAACAAAAAAACCAACCCGACAACATCCTGCACGGAACCATTTCTTTACTTCCCACGCATCAGAGGAAACCCTATGCCTTTAAGAGGCCGGGTGCCAGCCCCGTGCACGCTGTGCTGTTCTCTCTTGGATCCTCACGTCTGCCTGACCCTGCTCACACAAAATGTTCATTGAAGACAGAGCAGGGCCCAAGCCTGCTGACTCGCTGTTGTGTCTGAGATATTTCAGTCACTGCTCCCTCCCCCACTATCATCCCAGCCCTGGACTCTGCCTGCACAGCTCAGCATCACTCAGCATCTCTCGGCATCCCTCAGCATCATCTCTTGCTCCTGCTGGACTCCAGATAGATGCTGTCACAGGAGAGAGAGGTGCTGGCTTCCACGTTGCTGCTTCATGCTCCTCGCCACATGGACGATTATTTTTATTTCTGGGAAGTGATCTTTGCTGCTTTCCCTGCCAGCGACCCAGGCTGTTTTTCTCTGCGGTTGAGCCCTGCGGTCACATGCGGCTCAGCCTTGCATTTTCAGAGTGCTCCAGATGATCTCTTTGCCTTCGCTTCCACGCCGGGTGATCACATCCCTGACCTCGGATTGCCTCGCCAGGAGATTGCCTTCCAGGCCGAGGGGAATGCTTACACAACGTTAAAAAGAAAACAGAAAAAGAAAGAAGCTGCATGCAAAAGAAAAATCCTGCATGAGCCAGAAGCAAAGTGATTTCGGCTCCCTGCATGACACCAATGCTATTTAAAGCACCTCCGGACTGGGGGCAGCTGGGGTTTGTACAATACCCGTTCTGTTGAGGAGGGGGTCATGGCTTGCTGGATTCAGCATTGCTTTTGGGACAAATCCTGCACAGACCCTTTCTTCCTTGCGTGATGCAAGTGGAGTTGTCGGGGTGAAAAACAGTGCAGGGTCTGTCTTCGTGCTTAGGGAGTCAGTGAAGATGTTTAGCCTCTGGGAACAGCCTCATGCACATGTCTGTCTTGATTTTCTATTCCAACACATGTATAACATAGGGCATTATTTTTGTTCCTGAAATAAGCATGTTTCCACTTTTACCTGAATTGTAATGTATCCCCAGTATATCAGTCAGCTTAAATACAGATGCTGCACTTTTCTACCATGAACGTACGAGCAAGATGTGAGGACGGGGGATGCTGTTGGGTTGGCTGTTAGGAAATTGAGGCTATTGAAAGGATGGGTTGGCTATTAGGAAAAGTTTCTTCTCAGAAAGAGTGGTTGGGTACTGGCACAGGCTGCCCAGGGCGGTGGTGGAGTCACTGTCCCTGAAGGTGTTCAGGAAAATGGCAGATGTAACACTGAGGGACACGGTTAGTGGGCATGGTAGTGATGGGTTGATAGTTGGAGTAAATGATCTTAGTGATCTTTTCCAACCTTATTTTTTGGTTCTGTGTGCCCAGAGTGAGGCTGGAGTTGGAGATGTGGGTGTCATGTACTCATCTATGTATGAACCATCCTCTTCAGAACTGCTCCCTTGCACAGATGAAGATCAAGAAGTGGAGGAGCATCACCTCACTGTGCTTGCTGAAACACAGACCTTTGTTGTATCCCTCTCCTGTAGGGAAAGAATGCTCTCACACTGACCCTTCCTGAGAGTACACTGTGATTTTTCTGAGTGTGTGTGAGATGCTGCACTATAGAATCACAGAATTACAAAGGTTGTAAAAGCCCACTAAGATTATCCAGTCCAGCCATCAACCCATCACCACCATGCCCTCCAAACCATACACCTTGGTGGGAAACCCTTGTATTGAACATGTCCGGTGACTCTGCCATCACCCTGGGTAGCCTGTTTAATAATTAAAGTAGTTACAGAAGTGCCTGAAACACAGGAAAGGTGGGACACCCAGGTATATGTGCTTCAAAGTGGTAATGCTGTGGGCAAACAGAAGGACTTATGTTTCCTCCATGCATTACCAGAGCTGGCATTGCTGATAGAACATGTGGGTGACATTAGATCAGTAGGAACAACATCGCATTTTCCCTGTTTCAATGTCATTACCCCATCTTTGTCACTGTTCCAAAATATAATAGGATTTGTTCAGCTGATTTATTCTGTAAACAAGTGATATTAGCCAGGCTCTATTCAGAGAGTGGGAGAGGCAGAGCGAGGGAATATGCAGAAGGGAATAATAAAAACGTGCTGCTCCTAATGAGGGAATGACCCAGCACTTATCAGTGGGTCGGGGCTATTGGTCGGGATCCGACGCCAAGAAACAAAGGGCTGTAATTGTCATGGCATCCCCGCTTCGGAGGGCCATCCTCTGCACAGCCCTGCTTTCAAATGCAAAGAGTTGGAAGCGAAAGGCTTGAGTGAATTATACAGAGGCTGACACAAGCGCTGCGCTCTGCATTCCTCAAGCACTGAGATCTGCACCGATAGAGGCAGCAAGTGGGGGATGTTGGTTTGCAGAACTCGAGTGCTGTATTTTGTTGTTTATAGTGACAACCGGGCTCCCTTGCATTCATTTTCCATCAGATGATAAAACCAGACACAACTCAATTCTCCCTGATGCAGATGCACAGCCCTTGGCTCTTCATTATTTGGTGAGCAAGCCAAGGTCACTCATAGAATCATAGAATCATTAAAGTTGGAAAAAACCACTACAATCATCCAGTCCAACTGTCAACCCATCCACACCATGCCCACTAACCATGTCCCTCAGTGTCACATCTGCCCTTTTCTTGAACACTTCCAAGGATGGTGACTCCATCGCCTCCCTGGGCAGCCTGTTCCAATGCCTCACCACTCTTACAGAGAAGAAATTTTTCTTAATATCCAACCTCAACCTCCCTTGACACAACGCTCACATCCAACAGAGCACTTTCCCCGTGCTGAAGACCAACAACACATTCAAGTTGTTCATCACAACGCTTAGCTTACCTTTGTGGGACCGTGGTGAGGATTAATTAATGCTTTTAAGCAGCTCTGGGATCTCTGGGAGGTGTCGCCTGCATGCAAAGCAGCATTGTTGTTTCATTTGTATAGCGCTGCTGGTGCACGTGGCACTTTGCAGCCCAAATGATAATTTTGACTGTGGAACAAAATAATAATTATAGTAATTAAGGGAATGTCTGGTGGTGCCGACACGAGGGAGGCAGCTGGACTCTATTCGGCAAGGTGCTGGTGTGCATCAGTGGAATAGGAATAAGGAGTGCCTGGCAGCTGCCAGAAATGCTCCATCTGAGCTCAGATTTAACCATTCTGTTGCCAACAAGTATTGGGGGATAATGGGTCAAGCATGTGAAAGAGAGGATAAGTCAGCAAGTTTTCCTACACCCTTCAAAGTTGAATGTGACAGCAGTGATGTTTGCAATGGAGACCTTACCAGGGTCCTGCAGGGTGGATTTTTGTGGCCTGGTGAAGATGAATGTGAGAGATGAATGTGGGGAATATCTCCTTGTTAGGTATCTCTGTTACATGGAAACACCTGGGAGAAGTTATGACAAGGATGGTGAGGTTTACAGAGGCATATAGAGGGTAGAGCTCCACTCTCTTCTTACACCTCTATCAATACTGCTGTTGATGGAATTTGTGATGTAACAGCCTTTAGCTGATCATGGAAATCCAATGTCCTTTAGGACAAAATGCACTTCTCTCCCAAAGGTGACTTTGCCTATCTAGATAAACTCTTTTCACTCTGTACAGACAAAAGCATTTTATACAGAGAAAACCTTTTCACCTAAGATTTTCCTGTGACTTTTAGTCCCAGGGGAAGTCAGTGCAGCTGTGTTTCAGGTGCGTAACATAGCTTTGCAGCTGGAATATGTTCTTACAGAAGAGCTCTAGCAGCTTATTTGATCAATACTTCACTTTTGAAAAATCCCTAAATGCTTATTTGCCCAATAGACCATGGTAGTTTCAAAAGCAGAGTCTCCACACTCAATAATCTCTTTTATTGGGGGTGTGAAAAATTTTAAGTGAATTTTTTAAAGCTCATGGAAAGCGGCAAGCTGAGAGCTGCAGAGATCATATTCCTCTCTTTATCCTCATCCACACGGTTCTGCATCCTCTCAGCCCACATAGTGAACTTTTTTGGGGGACTGCAGAAAAGCTCAGCTTCCTGTTACAGACACATTTTCTGCTCTTTAGGTCCCATCCACTCTTCCCGCGCACAGACACAGTTCCCAACTGGGAGTGAAGGAACCTCAGTGACCACACAGCTCAGTGATCTGACTTTCAGCCCAGCTGCATAGCTTATTGTGCTAATATAGAGATTTGGAGTAGTACTGCCAGCATTTTTGTGTGAGTGATGTACAAAGGGAGGCTTGGCTGACATAGCAATGATGTATGGGACTTGGGATGTGAAGGCCACTATGAACCAGAGTGGTTGTGCTGTCTGAATTTGACAGTCGGCATTGCTTCTGGAGTGCTGTCCCTCTTCCCTGCCTGTACCAGTTTCTTGGGCTCTTGAAATATCCCTTAACTTAAAATATCCAAACAGAGGGAGTGAGGCACTGGAACAGGTTTGGTAGTGGATGCCCTGTCCCTGGAGACATTCATGTCAAGCTGGACGGATTCAGAGGAACTTGATCTAAATGTAGATGTCCCTGTTCATTTCAGGGCAGTTGGACTAGATGACCTTTAAGGGTCCCTTCCAATTCAAACCATTTTATGATTCTAAATATCCCACTGAAATATATTCCCAGGTATCTGAATCGGTTCTGCGCTGCATCTTGTATATCCTGGCATCGTTTTTCCTTGGCAGACACTTGGAGTTGAAGTTGATGAAGGATCTTAAAGTGGAGGTTATATGAGTACACCATCAGGGTGCTGTCTGCCAGTAGCATGGATTCATTAACCTGGAGGTGTTTCAGGCTAGTAATTGCACCTTTACTTGTAGTAGTAGAGTATGTTCTCTGCAAGCAGACTAAAAGTCAGTATGTCATTTTGATGATGTCATTTTGATGATGACACTATTGATGACAATATTTCAGGTTGGATATTAGGGGACATTTCTTCTCCGAAAGAGAGGTGAGGCACTGGCACGGGCTGCCCAGGGAAGTGGTGGAATCACCGTCCCTGGAGGTGTTCATGGGAAGGGCAGATGCGGGACATGGTTAGTGGGCATGGTGGGGATGGATTGAGAGTTGAATTGGATGGTCTTAAAAGTCTTTCCCAACCTTAGTGATTTTGTTTTTGTATTTGGCCTGGAAGCTTGCATATCAAAATTCTATGATTTTTGAGAAGCACATAGTCAGTACTTTTGGGGGCATGAATTGTTTCCCTCAGACAGCTCAGTGCTGCCTCCAGGACTAAAATGATGCTGTGAGCAGCCCCATGCCAGCAGTAGGACAGTGTGTATAGCAAAAGTGGGAACCAGAGCTGGAGAAAAAGCAATGGGCTGAAAAGCATCTGTTGTTGTTTCTTATGGATTCTGTGGCTGCAACACTGGGTCTGCAGCAACAAATAATAAGAAGAAACCTATTGCCACTGTTGCTTAAATTTTGCAATTTTTTGGATCTAGAATATGTGTAGGAGTTCACTGATCAGTGTACATTGTGCATATCTTTTGGCACACAAATCATTCCAAAATTCAGAACTCAGAGGATGCTAAATTTATGGCAACAATTACTTCTTACTAATAACCAACCAGCTCTGCTGAGCGCAAGGCATGAAGACTAAAGAATTCTATTGGTCTCCATAAGGAAGGCAGACTCCTCTTCAGGAAATTGCAAATTTTACGATGTGGAGGTAGATGGTGGATGGGAAGCCTTATGCTCACAGTACAGAAAGAACGTTAATGCAGGCGTAACAAGTCTGTACCATGTTAAGATTCTGCAGCACTCTGGAAACTTGACACCAGTCCTTGAACTGATGCTTAAACTGTAGACCTAAAAACCAAATGCTTGTACAAGTTCAAGTCAATTTGGGTAACTGGTCTTGTGATCCTGAATTATGTTTGAGTGAAAACCTATTAGCAGAGTGGGTGCAATTTCCCTGTAATTGGTGAAGTTACTGTAACTGCACTGTCATTTGTATATGGTGACATGTAATTGCGTGGTAACCACTGCTCTGGTTGCACAAGTAAAAGCAGTGTGCAATTATAATGTATTTCCAAATGCTGGCTCTTTATATAGTTTTCATTATATCACCAAGCACCCTGGAGAAACGGTACTGGATATTTTTGTGTGTCATTAGAATGCAGGCTTACTGCTGAAGAGCGGGTTGGTTGGTGATCTGTTCCATTTCAGTTGGTGGCCCAGAGTTCACATCCTTTTGTCCACAAAATTTCCTCAGAATTTCAGATGATAAAGGTCTATGGCTGTTGATGGTCACTGGGCAAGCCCACAGCTTTCTTCTGACCCACTGTCAGCAACACGTGTGATGGGAAGGCATTAAATTATGTGAATGATGTGGCACGAGGTGAACATCAGAAGAGCTGTCTCCATCCTGCACCTGGATCTCATGGCTAGACACAACCAATGGGCTGATGTTGATACGTGAAATCTGATGGTCCTGCCAAAGTTCACAGCACAGAAACTGGAGAGAAGGACATAGAACCATAGAATGGCTAAGGTTGGAAGGGACCTTAAAGATCATCAGATTTCAAGCCCCTGCCATGGACAGGATTGCCACCCTGTCTCCAGGGATGAAGCATCCAGAATCTCCCTGGGCAGCCCATGCTGAGGCCACACCACTGAGTAAAGAATTTCTTCATAACATATAACCTTTATTTCTCCTCTTTTAGTTTAAAATCAGTTTGCCTTGTTCTATCACTAGGTTGGATGGACCAAACCCACTGGTCTCAGTGGAATCAGAAGGGAGAGCTGGAGGCAGCATGGTTAGAAGCAGGAATGTTGCTAGAAATGCAGGACAGCAGAAGCAATCCAGCTTAAGGAAGGCAGGGTGCTAATGCCAGAGTAAGGACAAACGAGCACCTAAACCAGAAGGTTAACCAAGTAGTGAAGCCCATGCTGATGGCATCATGAGGCTATTCAGAAAAGCACAATCCTTGGGAAGCAAACTGCTGCTGCAGAAGTTGGAGTTTAAAGATCTGTGGTTTGCAGGAAGGTGGTTTGCATCATAGCAGGCGGGGGGGAGAGGGACGAGTGGGGGATGAAACCAGATAATCATTGTGGTCCTTTTCAACCCAGGCATGATTCTATGATTCTACAATTAGCAGCCCTGCTAGAGGGGGATATATTGTTTACCCCCACTTCAGGCATTCTAGACCCTAAATTCCATTACTTGCATCTGTACATATACCACAAAATTCCTGGTGATGGATTTTCCTAGAGCTTCTATCTCCCTACATTTTTAAACACCCTATGGAGTATGACACACCCTCAGCAGGAAGCTCAGTCTTTGCTGATGAGAAGATCTTGCATTCAGGTGATGAAAAGACCTTGGGACCTTGAAAAGATTCAATTAAATATCGCTGTTGATTTCTTACTGCTGTTGGCTCCCTGGTCCTGCTGGCAGCTCAGGCAGCTGTAATGTATGCATTCCCTTCATCATCTGAAGTAGCCAAGCCTGAGATAACAAGAGTGAGAAGCCAAGTATCTGCCACTATACAAAGACAAGGCTGTTAGGTATTAGCTGTAAATCAAAGGCGAGACTTGGCTGTTGGGACAGCCTTCATCCCTGGTGAGGCTGTGGAATGGCTTTGGAGCCTGCTGAGATATCTAAAAAAGGCCCTTGTGCTTTGATTGGGAAGGAAGATTGCATCCGAGTGAAAGTAAAGAGGATGGCTGATCCTTCATCAAAGCTTTTCCCCAAATGTGCGTTGGGCTGTATTTGATTATAAGAGGCTGCTTCAGAGGCCAAAGGCTAAAGCACAGAACCACAGAATCATAGAATCATTACAGTTGGAAAAGACCACTAAGATCACTAAGTCCAACCCCAATTCTTCCGAACCATGCCCACTAACCGTGTCCCTCAATGATGCATCTGCCCTTTTCTTCAACATCTCCAGTTTCTCCTAATATCCAACCTCAACCTCCCCTGGCGCAACTCTCATCCCATCTCTAGTTACCAGGGAAAGGATGCCGACCCCCATCGACAGATGTTTAAGTGACAACAGCAGCTCAGTAGGAGCACTGTTTGCACTGCTTCCCTAATAGCTGGCACTTCGGCCCTTTTTGCAGTGCCAAATTGCTCACTTCTGCTGGGAAATCAAATGGAATTGGGAAAGGACATGTTGTAATTAGAGTTGTGACCCTTCTGCTGAGTCTGGGGGGCTCAGTGAATCTCTAGAGGGCTGAGCCAGCACCAGCCTTGTTAAAACCATCCTATCCAGAAAAGCTTGGATCTGTTCAATATCTATTTGATAAGCTTAATCCTGGAGAATGCAGAAGCCTGCCAGAATGCTTCTGTAAATCAGGCCCATTCTTTACACATCCTTCCTATCTCACAGGCGAACGTGACACTTGGCCATGGTGTCACTGCTGCAGATGTAACTTCTGGTGTTAGGAATGGACAGCAACCTCTCCACAGCTGAATCCCTACTGTGCATCAGCTTGAGATGGAGAGGCAGCTGGTGGGACTTGGATGCCCTGGGAGCTGCCAATCACTCTGTCATAAAGATATTTTGGATATGTAGAGCACCTAATAAACCTCTGTTTAGCAGCTTCCCTGGGGCAGAGGGGCGGTGAGTAATATTCCCTCATTAGCAGGTGGAATGTGATATGGGATGATGGTTTCACTCCAGCTGGTGATTGGAACTAGATGATCTTAAGGGTCTCTTTCAACCCAAACCATTCTGTGTTCTCAAAAACTTGTTCCTTCCAACTGCCTGAAAGCTCCCAAGGGAGGTGATGGAGTCACCATGCCTGGAGGTGTTCACGAAAAGGGCAGATGTGGCACTGAGTGATATGGTTAGTGGGCATGGTGAGGATAGGCTGATAGTTGGACTGGATGATCTTAAAGGTCTCTTCCAGCCTTAATGATTCTACGATTCAATCAAAAAATCCTCCTCCTTTTCTGAGTTACCTACAGACTATGCTGTGAATTTCAGAGTTAGACTTTTACAGCTCGAGATGCAAGGATTGCTTCCTGTCTCCTCAGATCTTCCCTTTGACCCTCTCTGATACTCCAGCTGCTGCAACAGCCATGTTGCAGGCAGAATGAATTCATGTTCTCATCTCCACTTTCACTCTGGAAAGTCATTAACGTGAAATTGCCAAGTGGAGAAGCTCCAGAGAGTTTAACGTGGCTACTTTATATTGCCGTTAGGAGTGTCTGGAATTGAAAATAAACCTGGGTTTGCAACTCTTGACTGTTTCATCGTAAATCCAAGCTTCCTTATGTGCTTCTCTTTGCTGAAGAAGATGACTGTATTTCTGCCTTTACAAAGATGTTGCGCATCAAGCTGAGAGCCACAGCTGCACAGAAGCTGGCTGATGTTTACTTGCAGGCTTTCACTTGCTGGCTTTTTTTTTCTTTTTTCTTTTTCTTTTTTTCTTTTTTGTTTTTTTTTTTTCATGCAGACGATCCTCAGAAGAAGCAACCCCAACATGTTACGTGATGTCGTGGTTTTGCGATGTTTCTGTTGTCGGTATTCCACATCATAACATCATGTAAAGCATTGGGAGTTAAAGAGTTAATGTTCTGGTTCTGTGGACCGTCGTTTCTGGGTGCTTTGTTCTCGGAGGGGCAGGGGAGGGGCTTCATTCCCCGGGGGACTTTGTGCCCAGATGAAGCAAGGTGGAGGCAGCTCACCAGCCCCTCGCGTTGTTCTGTGCCGAGGAGCACACCAGGCTTTAGAGTAAGGACTTCAGCTTGGACACCCTCTCATTTTGTTTCATTCGTTGGCCTCAATTCCACGTGTATCGTGTTGTATTGTGTTATCTTGCATTCTGAGATCATATTTAGAAGTAATTTAACGTCTTCGTCCTCAGATCGTTGCTGTTGCCTCGGTTTTTAGACCCATTTCCCATCTCCCTGCCCTTCCCCCTTCTTCCCTTTCCCCGGGCGCGCCCCACAAGTGTCCTGCCTCGTTAGTCACTGGCCTGTAAACCGTTCACACTTTTTTTCTTACTCTTTCTTTTTTCACACAGAGGGTGGTGACACGCTGGAACAGCCCAAGGAGGTTGTGGATGCTCCATCCCTGCAGGCATTCAATGCCAGGCTGGATGTGGCTCTGGGCAGCCTGGTCTGTGGCCCTGCACACCACAGGGGTTTGAAACTGGATGATCATTGTGGTCCTTTTCAACCCAGGCCATTCCATGATTCTACGAAGGTCTCAGATAAAAAAAAATCATGGTCATTCTTTAGTGATTGAAGAAAATTAGATAAATTTATTGTCCACTGAATTATTGCCTTCCTAAGCCATGGTCCAGAAAAATGTTTTAAACTTAGCTTCAGATGTGTGAGAGTGGTCTCACTGATGTCAGCAAAGTCTGATTTTTTGGGCAGTTTGTGCTGTGATGTTTGGAGTTTCATCTTTATTTTGCTCTGTGGGATCTTCACACTGGGAACTTGCATTAACCTTACTTTCCAAATTGTGCAGTGAGATAGGATAGAAGAGTTGTTCTTGTGATTTTGCTGTTGTCCTTCTGCAGCACTCTGAAGTTGAAGGAAGCACCTTTGCAGAAAACTAGATGTTATGAGCTTTCATATCCAAGGATCATATCCATGGAGACACTCAGGATCAAGTTGGATGTGGCTCTGAGCACTGATAGAGCTGTAGGTATCCCTCATCATTGTGGGGGAGTTGGATTAGATGTTCTGTAAGTGTCCCTTTCAACTCAAATCTTCTTTGATCCCACTGGAACATCCGTCTGATAGCCTGTTGAGTTCTAATGCAGTAGATGTCAGGGCTTAGGCAGCAGCAAGCAACAGTCAGGCATTTTCTCTGGTCTTTGTGAGTCTGTGGTTTTCCTCAGCAAGCACAATAAAGCACCACTAAAGCTGTGGAACCTTCGCCTTCTTCAAGGACTTCAGTGAGTGCCCCTTCTGAGCTGGGTGGAGTTGAATAATCTCCATTTCACAGGAAGGAAATAAGGACCCATTGGAAGAAAGGTGCCCTGGCCAAACAGTGTGAGAGAAAGACCCATAACTGCGTGAGTGTACTAGCTCCAGGAATAGAAAGTGTGTGCAGGCACTACTATAATGTGTAATCCTTAGCGTGATCCCTATTGCTGACCAGGGTGTACATTAGTGCTTCTTCCAAGATGTATCATGGATGGTGCTGCGGCTTTTGGAGTCAGATAATTGGATGGGAGATACAATTTAGGTTTCATAGATGTGAGTCACAGTAGTGAGTGTAAGCGCCAGAGAACAGGCCATGGTCTATTTGCTAGTGTGGACTTATCTCAGTGTTTTGTATCGTGGATCCCTTAGTAATGACACGCATACTTTTTTTTTGGCAGAATTAGAAACATTTAAGATACTTTCTGCAGACTTTCTCTTTGATTGCTAGGTCTTGACTGGTAAAGCAGTAGGAAAAAGACTTAAAATAATATATCCTGCTGGGCTTCAAGAGAAGCAAATTTCCAGTGCTCCTTCTGTCTATAACTCATCAAGAGACTTTGGACAATTTTTTTCCACCTTTGTATTCCTCCAGAGCTGCCTTTGTCATTGATTTGTCAGCCTGCATAATGGTATCCCTGATGAATGAATGCTTCCAAGATGGCTTAAGAATTGTTGGCTTCAGTTTTTCATACTTTCTTTCTTATTGTTTCATAGCTGTTAACAATTGATGACAACTTCTGTGGCCTGGATATGAATGCCCCCTTGGGAGTATCATCTATGGTGCGAGGGCTCCCCATTTACACTGAAGATGGAGACAGAATGACATCTGTGATCGCTTATGTCTACAAGAACCACTCCCTAGCTTTTGTGGGAACCAAGAGTGGAAAGCTCAAGAAGGTAAGACCAAATGTTGTCCTCTAACTCAGATTTTTCACATATTTATGGAGATTGGCGGTGTTGAACGGAATGTGAGCGCAGACCTTATTGTGAGGTGCATCACCTGCTTTGAGGATAGCACATGTTTCAGTTGGCAAAAAATTGTGTTCCACCCACAAGGGCTGAGTGCTTGTTCTGAAGGAAAAGTGTTTTCATCAATAGACAGCTGTGTCTGAATGATAATGAGCGTTACGCTTATGGAGCAACCATGGTTGACGCCACATAAATAAATACACTCTTTATTGAATTTGAGCTTCTGTTCCTCACTCTGTGTTCTCAAAAAATATAAAAGCCTGTTGCACGGCTGTAGCTCTGTGGTGTAACAGCTGCTGTAGTTCATCATGTACGGCAGTAATACAGAGCCTGAGAGTTGGAAGCTTTGTTGTGCTTTTAGTAGGTGCTCTTCTTAAGTCAGCAAGAGGTATTAGAAGTGGCCTTGTGCTAGTGATGGGCATCACATCCATTTCAACTCCTCCGTGCCAGTTTGGCAATGTTTAAATGCTTGAGCTGGGGATGTTGCAAAATATAATTTGTGAGGAGATGGGTGAGAAGCTGTTACAGGAGGTTGGAGGAACCCCAAGGCTTGGATTGGATGTTGAATCCTCTTTGAATTCCTTTTTGCAAATAACGTCAAGCTGAGGAGATGAATGTACTATTAAAAAGTCTTGTATATATGATGGGCAGAGCAGAGAGGAGAAAGGGATTCATTTGTTCATGGATGCGTAAGGAGGGTCTGAGATCTCTGGTTTTGTTCCTCTTGCTACTGCTTCATTTAAGAACATCAAGGTTTTAAACTCAGGTGGCACTACACCCATGTGGTAGGAGGTATATGAAATAGGATCCTGCCCACTGACAGATGTCTCCAGACCACTTCAACAGAGGAAAAGCTGCTGGTGCTTTTGTACAGAGTGTGGTTGTTTTAATCGTCTGCTCTAGCACGTGGAAAAGGAGCCAAATTGTTTTTTAAGCAGTTGTAGTAAAAATAATCTCCTCCCCTGACTAATTAGGTTTTGCTTCCTTGTCATCTGTGATATCATAATAAAATGTTTAGTTCTCCAGCCGTTCTCACTGGGGGAAGAAAATGTGTAGCTGAGATCTGAACGGTAAATATCCAAAAGACCTAAACAGTTAAGAATGCCTATTGCTTCTCTGCTTTCGTGAGCTTTTGGTTTTAATTTTGGCTTTGGGAGAAGCAAAATCAGACATAGCTCTGTCTTTGCCTTTGCAGGTCACAATGCAGAATCCAAGCTTTCATCCCTTTTGAAAAGGGGGAAATAGGAGTGAGAAAGCTTTTTTTTTTTTTTTTTTTTTTTAGCTGAGTGTGGTAGAGAGCAGAGACATCCTTATAGGGTAAAGAATGAGAAGAGGGGTGCTGAAGCAACTGATGTAACTTGAGAAAGCTGTGTTTTATTCTCTTTTTCCAAACGTGATGAATGTTCTGCCTGCGGTAGTTAGAGCACTGGGTCTGTGTGTCAGAGCAGGGCTGGAGCTGTGAATAAGGCCTTCGTGGGATGAATAATTATCTATCACAAAAGCAACATGCAGAGCTGATCATCAGTGCAAAATGAGGCTTCCCCAAACTCATGTGGTTGTTTTGGACAAACTGATCCTGAAAATATGCATTTCCTGAAGGTTTGGCCCCATCCTTGCTATGACTTCTGCAATCTTTTACTTTCCTCCAGGGCTCCCGAGGGTATCTGAGCTCAGGACATCAGCCTGCTTTCCCCCTGCATGGGCCACACAAGGCCAGTTTGGCACTCAGGATTTTCACCTGGTCCCTGCCAAAGCTTCATGGCCTTTCAAGACTTGGTTTTCCATCTTGGCTCATTAGACAGGTGCTTTGGAATTGGAAGCAAAGGGAAATACCACACTGGTAATTGCAGCTCCTGCGAAATCCATTGTGTTGGGATGAAGTTTGATTTCAGTTTTAAAAAAAAATTGCACATGGGTAAATTGGAATCAGCTATGTAAGATTAGACGAAACTCTGTACCAGTAGACAAAGCCCAAGGACTCACTTTTTCCTGATGGGTCCCTACCACACGTGGCATGTTCTGCTGTTTTTGTGGTGCAGTGCAGCTGCTTGATCAAGCCACGGTGAAGCATTTCTGGATAGCACGAAAAGATGAGTTGTTATATTATCTTCAAAGCAGCAGGATCTGCTCAGTTGTTGCTGAAAGATTCACTAGAAATAATTAGAAGATGGTTTTGGAGAAACTTCCCTTATTTTCTTGCAGTTTCAGTCATCTTCCCTGTGTTTTTATATACAAAAATGCAGACTATGTATCAGATTCTGAAGAATGAACTCTGTGGAGGCTCTGAAAAATACCCATAGACATAAAGCAATATCTGTTGATATACAAATGTCACATGTCAAAGGAATGTATCCAGTGGCACACAAAACTTGAAGTAAAATATCGTGCTTTACAGGAACGTATCATTAAAATGAAAACTAGCAGCACATCAGGAATCTGCCCACGTAACCAAGACAACAAAGAGAGAAAGAAAAAGAAAAAGCAACATAGAGATAGGGTAAGAAAAGAGTGAGTGAGAGAGAATGACAAGGCTGGCCCTAGCTGTTCCACTGCCCCAGGCAAAATAGTTCTTGCAGCCCTTGCTCATGCACATAGCTACGTGTGCAGACCAACAGGAAGGCTCTGAATAATACACTGTAGAAATATGCCCTCCAATTCTGCCAGCTTGTCCACAGCACAGCGTGGCCTTGCAGAACAATGATATAAATAGGATAAAAATGCTAGGCTATGAAAAGGAAAAATCTCCCCCTGTCTGTATCTTGTGGCAGAAACCACAGTCCATGGATTAAAGGTTTGATGGGTGTTGGTGTCAACTTGGGAATAGAGAAGGTAGCTCAGAGATGTGAGACAGCCATGCTCAGCTTTTTAATCTAACAGGAGCTTCTATTCTTCTCCTATATATGCTTTTCCCTTCTACACGTGGAAGGAAATATGTTGTTGCTTAAAGAAGCTGGGGGGAAATTAATGCTCTGCAGGTTGCAAGAGATTTGTGTGTAAAGCATGAGGATTCTATCACACAGCTAAAGCAGGTAAATCAGATGAAACGGAAAACTCCTGACCACTTGTGGGCAATGAAGATCCTGTGATGGAACTTAGGAGAAATATCTGTATCTTGGAAGCTCTGGCCAAATTATGTTATGAATACATGTCATGGCTAAGAGAATGTGGCAGCATTCAGTATTCATTGTGTATCTTCCATAGGTGTGTAATGTGTGGATACTGCTTTTGTGCAGATAGTTTCCACTCAGGGAAAAAAAAACAAACAAGCAAACAACAAAAACAACTTACTTGCCATTATTCTGTGTGCATGTGTGGGTTTAAAAAACAACTTTACATTTAAAAATACCAGCTTGGGAACAGCTCCAGGAGCTGCACCTCTATTCAAAACAAAGCTTTGTCCATTCTGAAATGTCTCCTCTAAAATGAAGTAGTAATAATTCACATTTGTTTGAAACTGCTTTGTGAGAAATATTTTTTGATTCCATAAAAATATTTCAATCGAAGCCTTCCCTATGCTAAATTCCTTGCAAAGAAAGAAATTGAACTTTAATGTCAGTTCTTTCACTCTATGGTCAATATTTCATTTTACATGAAATCTCATCAGTTTGAGGTCTTTGAAGAGGCTTTACATTTAGGGTAAAGGTTTTCATTCAAGGTTAGACAGCTCTGAAATGGGCATAGCACTTCCCATCAGGTATCACTTCAATTTAGTAGAAAACTCTCACCATCGGCCAGTTTTATGAACCACCCTTTGGATTACCCTGAACTCTTGAGACCTTGCTTTCTTTGGATCCAAAGCAAAACACCATAGGGAGACTTTTCAATTTGAGAGCTCAAATTGGCAGTTCTAATTTTGGGCCTATCTCGCAGTCGCATTGGGATAGATTGTCTTTCTCCAATGAATGGTTGGGATGGAGAGTACTGCATGTCTTAGCTTTTGCTGGCTTCTGGTCGTCAGACCAGCTTTGGCTGACAGCTCTTCCAGTTATGTGCTGAAGCTTTGTTTACAGCCTACTTGCCTCGAGAGCTTCAGAAGGATTCAGTACGTGGCAGGAAGATGAAGCTCCTTGCTCCATGCTTCAGGAAGGTAACACTGAAAAGCTCTGGCCAGGCTAGTGATATTGCAATGTATCCACATGGCGAAGGGAGGAATTACGCCTCTTTCTCCTCTGATGCATTACTTCCCATCCAAAAGCTGGAGCTAATGAGAGTGAGCCTTGGGTTTGTTGAGCACAGTTTCATGGATTCTGGTAACTGCAGAAAAAGCCAGATCCTCTCTGTTTCTCCAAGTATAAAGGGGTTCTGAATATGCGCAAGACAAGAAACTCTGTTCTGTTTTGATGTTCCCTGGAGGATATTCTGCTGCTGACAGCGCTCTGCAAATGTCAGCAGGGAAACTGCTTCCTTCTCTTTCCCTCTGCTGCTTTGAAGGAGTCAGATTTAAAAAAAAAAAAAAATTATGTTTTTTTTCCTAACTGTTTGGCAAGTGGACTTGACTGCTCTGAAAACATGCTGTAGAGGCTCCAGCTCCTGCTGAGAAGCTGGTTTCTGCAAGAGGGACTTGCTCACCCTGGCCTCTCCTCACAGCTTCCTAAATCAGCAGGAGTCCAAGTGCTTCACTCGCTTGTGATGGAATGATACAGTTTCCCATCTGTATCTGACGTCTGTGAAGGCTGCAGCTTTCTCTGTCCTGCATTGATGTACAGTCACTTTTTGAGAGGTCATTGCCAGCTTAGATGCCTGAAGAGTATTCGGTTTTCTGGATGTGACAGCAAGAAAGCTGTGTTTTGTTAGCCTTGGTGTGAGCTACCCTTGGTGCTCATGTTGGGTGCCCTGAGAGGTGGTGGTGGTGGAAACCTACGTGAACATGGACCAGTAACAGCTGCCCATACTGTGCTATGTAAAAGCCACTAGCTTGTGATACTGGAGTCTGGCATGACATAAACTGTAGAATCGTAGAATGGCATGGATTGGAAGGGACCTTAAAGCCCATCCAGGTCCAACCCTCTGCCACAGACAGGATTGCCACCTACCAGCTCAGTCTGCCCAGGGCCCCATCCAACTTGGCCTTGAGCACCTCAAGGGATGGGGCATCCACAGCTTCTCTGGGCAGCCTGTGCCAGGGCTGCCAGTGCCTCACCGTGAAGTATTTCTGCCTAATATCTAGCCTAAAGGTGCTGGGTGTTCAGTACTCTTTCTCCAGGTGAAATCAAAGTGATAGGACTTATAAATCCTGGCTGTTGTGCTATATAATCTCTTTCCTCTGAAGTCCTGTTGGGGAGCATTGTTCTGTTCTACCGTTCAACTCCAGGTCCATCTTGTAAAAAGTGGATGGGAAGCAAGTTTCTCAGTGCATATAACCTTCCCGGGGCTGCGACCTGGAAAAATCCCACTGAATGGTAGAGCTGGCATCCTGAAGGACCTGGGCAAGCTGGGGAAATGGGTTGACAGGAACTTCCTGAGATTAAAGGACAGCTGGATTAGAAATCTCAAAGTCCCTTCTAGCCTAGATCACCCTGTGATTCATCCTCTGCTGCAAAACTCCAGGCTGTAAACCAGATACAGGACTGTATCTGGGTTCTGCTGCTGAACATTTGCTTTAAACACTTGCTAATTACTCTATCACTGCAAATGGTTGTTTGACCTCTCACACCCCCCATGTCCATGGCCTTGAGACTTCTAGCTACAGCTCCTCAGGGCATTATGCTGCAGTGAGCTTATTGCTCCTTCCAGTGTTTAACTTCAGCAGGAACACTCCCTTTAGTCTGCTAGGGAGGTGGCTTTTTCTAACAAGAGTTAGAGCACTGTTTTTGGCAGAGAGCAATTAATTCTCCCTGTCTTTCCCTCAAGTACCTCTCCCTGCTTTCTGATTATTCAGCAACCTTTATGCTGGTGTGCAGAGTTTGGCTGAGCCGTGCTTTTGCTGGGTGCCTTGCATACATGTGTTTTTGAGGTTTTGGTTTAACAATGCCTTGTCAGAGATGGGATCGTGTGAATCTCATCCCTCCGGATGCATTCTGGAGCTTTTCAAAGCCCAGAGGTGCTCTCTGGCTGCTGCCATGTGTTCTGTTTTGCTGGTGCTGCTCTGAATGTTTTTATTCCTGACCGCAGTGGACTCCAGCAGACCCGGTGCAGCAGGGAAGGCAGCAGGCTGCACTGTCAGCTCTTCAAGGCCTTCCTCAAAGAGGCTGCAGCTTGAATTTGACAGATTTCTAGTCCCAGAGCAGCAGAGCTGGATTCCTCCACTCTGGGCTGAGGATGTGCAGAAAGGGGTTGTTTGTGACAAAAGCAGACACAAAGGGACAGATAGCAACTGCAGTTCCTGCTGCCAGGTACCTTGTTGAAATCCAGGGTCCCGCAGCCTCCCCAGGGGATGGCTTGCAGTGACACTGTTGTCACCTGCCTCATCACAGCAGATGATTTTCAGTGCGGTGTTGCAGGCTCTGTGCAAGATGTGTGGAGTGTTCAGGCTGCCACACCTGATGTGGCTGTGTTGTTCATGGAAACCGTACAAGGGGGAGAAAAAAAAAAAAAAGATACATCCTTCTGCCCTTAGTTTTATGTGCTTCTGTTTGACTTCATCCCTCTGTTCCCTGGAAAGCCCTCTGGAAGGGACATCAGGTAACCAGCTTTGATCCTCACCTGCCACTTGTGCTCTCCAGGGTGACAAAGAGAGGCTGTTAGCTCCCATCCACTCCATCTAATGCCCGGATGGATGCTCAGCCAAAATGGCTCTTGTCATTCCTTCTTCCTCTTTATGTCCCTTTCCCTTTTCACTGGGATAATGACTTCTCAGGGAGCCCTTGAAGTGCCTCTTGCATCTGCCTTTGAATGCCTCTTGCCTGCTGACCCTTCTTATGGGAAGTCGGCTTAAGTGCGATTCTCCTAATTAGTTTTGCTTTAATTTAATCTTTTGAAATAATTTTATCAAAAAGAGGAAACCTTTTACCCGCTCCTCATTTCATTGGCTTGTTTTAATGCACGGTGTCTGGGTTTATTTCTCTATTTTTCTTGTCTCTAGATAGGACATCATTTGCATATTTGATTAAGCTCCATATGTTATCAGGGAGCCAGTTGAAAGAACAGCAAGTCCCTGATAAGGCACTGTGCATCCATCTCTTCCTTTCATAGTCCTTCACTCTATCCCCCCTCACCAGCCTGCAGCTAGGTCTGTTCCCAGAATCACCTCTACAATCTGTCTGATCTTCATCTTCTTTCTTTGGCCACAAAGAATCATAGAATGACTTGGGTTGGAGGGCATCTTATTCAAAGTCAGGCTGAACCAGGCTCTCAGGAACCTGACTGAGCTGTAGATGTCCCTGTTCAGTGCAGGGGAGTTGGACTTAGATGATCTTTCAGGGTCCCCTCCAATTCAAATGGCTCTATGATTGTAGAGTTGCAGCCCCAACACATGAAGATCTCAGGTTCACCTCTGGACAGGTATTGATGTAGATATCAAAACTGGTCAGCTCCCATCTTTAGGAAGGAAGCAGGTCTGTGCAAAATGTGGAAACTGAGTGCTGGTGAAGATGCTAGGTGTGACAGAAAGGTCCAGGTTCAGTTCCCTGTGCACTCCAAACCAATCTGCCTGCTTGCTCATAGCAGAATCCTGTTGTGTCTGTGAGGTATGTATTGCATGAAAGAAGTTTATTTTCACTCTTCACTTTTTATGTTGTCCAGGCCTTTGTTGAGAATTTAAGCTGGACTCTGTTGCACTGGTCTGCTGTACAGTTAGCTCATCTACCAACTGCTGTGCAGACAACAGCAGGATCAGAGGACTAGGAACAGAATAGTCATTGATGGAGATCCACGCTTTTTCCCTGAAATCTCGCGTATTTAAGGCTGCATATAAATACATAATGTGTGTGTACACGTAAAGGATGTTGTTTTGGGGCTTTGTTCTCTGGCTACTGCTCTGTGAAAACAATTTGTTTTGTGCAGTTTTCCCCAACCCACCTCAAAGAATCCTTTTCTTTAAAATAAGTTGTGGATGCCCTCAAGGAAACTTAAGGAAATGCTTAGTTTAACAGTAACTCTCCTTTCCACTGGTGATGCTTAAACTGGGGGAGGCTCTGCTCAGCCTCTGACCCATAGCAGGCCATTTCTGAGGGTGAACAGTGGGCAAATTCCCACTTGCTCTGCTTATGCATCATGTGGTCCCTGTTTTCAAAGAAATTCGTAGAATCATAGAATAGTTTGGGTTGAAAGAAACCTTAAAGATCACCCAATTCCAAACTCCTGCCATGGGCAAGGACACTTCCCTCTGGATCAGTTTGCCAAAAGCCAAGTCCAACTTAACACTGAACCAGTTATGGGGATGGAACATGCACAGCTTGTCTGGGCAATGAGTTCCAGTGCCACTTATCCTCTTATAGTCTCCAAAATCCAGGAAATGCTTGGACTGACTTCTAGTAAAGTCAGGTTGGATTTATAACAGCAAACAAAAGTGGTATAACTAGCCATATTAGTGGAGCTGGAGAAGGTACCATGGCTTGCATAAGGTAGCCCTTGGCTATTTGAAAAAAGCTTTTCGCTCAGCTGACACCTTGAGAGTAGGAACGAGGTTTGATTTATGAGCCAGTTCTTAGTTAAAAGGCAAAAAGGAGCGTGTCTTCCTTTGTTTGAATGAATGACTTTCAGTTTGAGCTGATTTGAAGACCTCTCCCTGCATACATGCAGGCTCTGCAGTGCAAGGCAGCCTGTCAGCATCACTGTGGTGTTTGTACACCTCCATTAAGAAGCTTTGTGCTGTCTGTATGTCCACTACTTGTGAACACTTCTGCCTAATTCAGTGTTGCTCTACCTTGGTGTGTGGTTACTGGTGTAGACCATTAGCTTCCTTCTTTCAAAGGGACACTGTCAAATACAGTTAAGGAAAAGTCTCTCCAAAATTGTATCCAGTCTTGTGGTGTTTGTGAAGTCAGTGAGGAGGAAAGTGGAGATCAAATCTCCCTGTTCCTTTACAGCTTTACAGGGTCTCTTCCCCCTAGTGCTTCCTTTAGTATGGTACAGTGACTTTGGCTTGTTACACTGCATCATCTGTCATTTTGTCTTGGTGGCAGACTGGCTTGAAAACAACAAAACTTTGCTGATTTTAGGACCCATGTGTATGAAGCCTGGAGGGGAGCATGAGAGAGTTGTGCTGGATTTTGTAGACCCCAACCCATACGACATCTGTGGGAGTGAAGACGTGTGTTACTATGCAGGATTCAGAGATCTGCTCCTGCTTGGTCTGGCACTTGTCATTTCTGTTTTTTTTTCTGCTAAAACCCTGTCAGTAGCCTTTCACCTCTCCTAACTGAAACCATACAGAAGAGCTTCAGGTCCTTGGCCTTTCCTGAAATTAAAAAAGCTCACTGCTGGGTGAGGGGTAGAAGTATGGGTTGAGGACTGGTCCACGACTATTAATCAAAGCTGTGGCTCTAGCAAAGTCCCTCTGGGATGCTATGTCCAGGGTGAAAAGAAAACATCTTGCTGTAGCTGTGACAGCAGCAGTTAACACTGTAGATTTCACTATATTCTGATAGTGTTAACTCTGGGTTAATGCCTTTTTCATGAACCTGCCTCTGTCATCACTTGGCTTTCTGTGTACTGGCCAGTGTTACACCAGCTTTGACCCCTAGAAAGATCATTTGTTTCTTAAATTAAAAGGGATTGAGTTGGATGAGGATTTCAGTGTGAGACTTCGAAAGGAAATAGATGTGCTGGCTGTGTTGGTATTTGCACTTGACTAAACAGCAGAACTGTGTTAATGGAGAGAGCCCATCTATGGGACACATCTCACAGAATATAGCTCCTGATAAAAGCTTCTTATCTATCAGCAGCATTGTGTCAAGCATGCACCATCACCTCCAAACTGGGATCCTCCTTGGTGTGGTGAGCATGGAATTAGGTTGGAAATGAGTCGCACACTCACAGGCTCCAATGGGAGATGAGTTGGAACCCTGGAAGTGCCAAGAGAAGCACAGTCGAGAGGAAAGTTGGGAACTACTGATCTGTGGGTTTCGGCTCTGGTTTCAGTCCTTCATTCCAAGCATGCTCTGCTGATGATTCCTGACAGGACTGGGACACTTTTGGTAACAAAACATGAACTCCCAAGGGACTTCAGTGGGTTTCAGAAGCTCTGTGGGTTCTTGCTTTTCGATCTGATGTGCTATGTTGGCATAGGACCCCAGCACTGTTGTGTTTAAGGCATCCTGGAAATGCAAACCACTATTTCTACTCCAGTCATGCTGGTGTCTCACCCTGCTGGGATGCTTGTGGCTGTAGTCTGGAATCATCTTTCCCTTTGACTTCATGTAACTTTTTCTGAACTGATCCTGACAATGTATTTCAGCGATGTCGGGCAAAAGGTTATCGCTGAAAGTGGTGGAGACCTCATCATATTAATTTTTCAGAATTGTTCCAATGAAATCTAATTAAACACAGCGACTGGAGCAGTGCGAATCTCCCTGTGTTTGCCTCATTTGTCATATGGTTGATTAAGGCTGGGTTATCAGGGGGAGTTTATTGCTTGTGATATCTGCTGGGATGGATGTGGTTTCACACACTATGGGCACTTTGATCTTGTTCCCCACTGCTTACAAGTTTCTGTTGGCTTCTCTTGGATTTTGTATGCAATCGATTTATCTCCTTGGGGTCTATGGGAACATATTGATGATAGAGCTAACCTGAGCGATAAGGAGATGTCATGCATGCTAATGCATTTTCCCTGCCCTTTAGACAGCATCTCTGTGCTGGTAAGAGATAGGGCCTTGGCATCACATTAGGCTTGAGCATCTCTCTCTCTCTCTTACAATGAGGATAATTCATTTTATTGTTTCCTTAGAGAACTGAGGAAAAAGGGGAGGGGGAAAACTTCTAAACCAACAAACTCGCATCAGCACCAAATCAAATCTTACTCTATTTCCCTCCTCTTTTTTCCACAAAACAAACAAATCTGCACAACTCTGAAAGCTTTTATGGACTACAAAACAACTATTTATGGTTATTTGACCTCCCCACCCTCCCCTTTTTTTTTTTCCTGTTTAATTAGCTCTTGTTTTACAGATATTTCTGCCGTAAGATGGGAAAGTCAAAATCTTTTGATGCTTTCGAACCCCTTTTCCCCTTTGCGATGATGTAAATGAATTCCCCAAATCCCACCTATATGGGGAATTTTTAGCTAACTTACTGTTCATGGAAAGGAAGGAATTCCAAATTGTAGCTCTCGTTTTTCTCACACGTCTACCTTAGTATGCAATATATGGAGAACTGCAAGATCTTATGAGACCGCTTGCATTTAAGCTCTTAGTCAAACTTCTTCTGCCAGGTTAGCATTTCTGCCTGCTTGAAAACTTGGAGAATTGAACTCACCTGGGAGCCCCCGTAGTGAAATAAATTATCATAATATAGTGGGAAAAGAAAAGATTTTTAGAATGGTGGAGTAGCGCAGGGCTACCCTGGTGAATTACATCTGTTCATTTAGAGCTGTAATATTACTTCAGCTTTGAGCTGCGTGACTGAGAAATCTTTATTTTAAGGGGTGGGGGCTGCTTGGGCTGGGGGAAAGCAGGAAAACTTAACATCCAAATGTCAAAAGCCCCAAATGCCTCCTGACACTAATTGTTAGTAATTATAATAACAAGCTAAAGCTGGGAGCTAATTGCTAATTCATGATTTTAAGCCAGTCTTGTGTTTTTAGGTGAGTCTGATTTCTGCATCTTTGAATTTTGGGCACTGGCAGTGACATGAAGTGGTAGATGGGGGGAGGGGAGCAAGAGATGAGAAGACCTATCACAATTAGTATTCTGATGCTCTACTTTTAACAGATTGTTGGCATAATGCTTGTTTATGCAGATGCAGGACCATTCACCAATGTGTTATATGCCTTACAGCGCTAACAAAGATTAATATTTAGCTTGAATCTGGGCAGTGTTAGGGGGGAATCTGAGCTGTATCCTTCCTGCAAAGCTATAAGCAGTCCCAATATGTGATGAAGCAAGTCAACAAAGCCCAAATAACCACAAAATTATTAGAATATCATCCACCAGTTCTAAAGATAGCAGCGTGGATGTTATTATTTTTTTTCCTCTAGATTTTCACCTTGATCATGCTCTGCTTGTCTCCTACTCTGTGATCTAGCCCAGGCTACCACTGTGCTGCTTTCTTCCCTGTTAAGGAAATCTCAGGCACTTTCCTCTCTAAAGCTTACATTGACATTGCAATAGAAGTGCTGCCCTTCTCCTCACTGCGGAAGGCAAGCCCCACTAGGAAAGATGATATCATTGGCACTAAATATACACCAGCCATCAGGCCCCTGGTCAGTGCCAGAGATGTTCTGGCAGACTCTGATGTGACTTATTTTCTATGTTTTGTCAATTCTGTCTGTGGCAGGTGATTTCATTAACTGCTCTTTAATTGCTTGGGAAGAGCTCAGCCATTATTTGTCTGTTTTCTCCCTCCTGACAGAAACCCACTACAGCTTCCTTGTAGTTTTCTCCTCCAGGATGCACAGATTGGTGTTGTTGCCCTGTTTCCAAACCTACTTGTGTATTATTATTGTTGTTGCTATTACTATTATATTATTATCACAGAACTGTTTGAGTTGGAACTGTGAAAGTAACAGTTGTGGAAGGAAGGGATGCCATTCAGAGGGACCTCAACAGACTTGAAAACCGGCCCAGGTGAACCTAAAGAGGTTCAACACAGCAAAGTGCAAGGTTTCGCACTTGGGCCAGAGGAATCCCAGGCATCTATACAAACTGGAAGGAGCTGCCCTTGTGAGCAGTCCCGCAGAGAAGGACCTGTTGGTCCTGATGGATGAAAAGCTTAACATGAGCCAGCAGTGTGCTCTTGCAGCTTGGAAAGCAAATGGTATCCTGGGCTGTATCAGAAGAGGGGTTGACACCTACAGCTAGATCAGGTTGCTCAGCTCCCCAATCCAATCTGATGTTGAATGTCTCCAGGGATGGGGAATCTACCGTCTTTGTCACAAAAATACTTTTTCCTTATATCCAGTCTAAATTTCCCCTCTTCTAGTTTGAGACCACTCCCCCATGTCTTACCATGACACATCCCAGAGTATAATAATAATGATTATTATATTTATCAGCTGAGTAGGATGGGGCTGCAAATTCACGAATTTGAGCTCAGTTCTTACAAAGTTCAATTCCAGGATTTTAGCTCAGACCCACCACTTGTGACAAGGTTTGTGTTGCTGTAGGACATGGAGTCTCTTGGTGCTGCTCGATGTGCCACCAGCTGTCTAGGTAGCTGTAGACTCATGTGTCCGATCTTCCTGTTTGTCCTGTAATTATTAAAATGGAGAGAGAGATGGAAAGAGGTGGTTTGGAAAAGGACTCATTTCCTCAAACCCACTCTGAAATGGGGATGAGGAGTCCTCCAGACTTGCCCAGTATGTGTTCGGTAAACTACTCAGTGCATGTTTGTGAATTTTCCTCACGTTTCCTGCCTCTTGAAGGGCATTTGACCTCACTTCCTCAGCTTTCTTGACATCTGGTCCCTTTCCTCCAATAGCTGCCTTGTGTGATTCCTTTGACTTAGTCTTCTAGAAAATTTTGTGTTTCCTTTCTCCATCACATTCGTTCCTTTCCAAAAAGGAGCTTCGTTCAAGCCTCCACAGTTTCATTACTCCTGGCTGGCTCTTTGGCCTTGCTCATCTTGGATTTCCATCTATGGTTTGATCTGAGCATTAGACTGAAGTGCAGGAAACATAAATGTTGACAATACTTCCTGTGGATGGAGATACCTACTGTTTTTTCTGTCTGGGAAGCAAAAAACCTCCAGTTTTTGTAGGATATGATTGATCTCATCTTAGAATCATGGGATGGCTTGGATTGAAAGAGACTTCAGAGTTCATCTAGTTCCAACCTTCCTGACTTGGACTGGTTGCCAGTCACTAAATCAAAGACCAAATCAGCCTGCCCAGAGCCACATCCAACCTGGCTTTGGTCAACTCCGGGGATGGGGCATTTCTTTTGGTTCTTTGCAGCATCCTGTATTTTCTTCATTTTTATGCGAGTGAATTATCCAACCACTTCTGCAAAATTCATGTGTACTTACCTGGCTGGGCAGTGGGCCATGCAAGTGAAGGTGACAGAGAGTGTATAGAAGATAGATTGAGTGTGGGCACCGTGCTGCCATGTCAGCTCATGTGGTTTGGAGCCAAGAACAAGCCTGGCATGTGCGTATCCCTGAAAGATCGAGTCTTTCATGCTTTTACAAATACCACTGAAAATACTAAAAGCTTAGGAAAACAAACAAGCAGTTCTCCTTCATGCCTAAACAACAGCAACAAAACCCCTCGAGTTCCTTTGAAAAGGGAAAGGGAGCCTGCAGGATTTATGGCATCTGCAGTGACCGGGGGCTCTGTCAGCAACTGCAGAGTTATGAGTGGATGAGCAGCTCAGTCTCTCATTGGGATCGCACATCTGACAGCCACAGTGATCCTGGGGCTGGCTCTGGTGTTATCCTGGAGGATTCTGCCATTGCATGTAGGCTGGGCTTTGTGTCATATCATCACATCACTGTGCAAGCAGGACTCAGGGTGACAGGGCACAATTTGGCAGTAAATTCTTGAGTGCTCATCATGCTTCCAGGTGACTTGGAGAATCAAGTTAGTAGCATGGGACAGATTAAAGAAGAAAGGAAATATTTAAGTATGCAAAGATGCAATCAAGATATTTTCAAAAGTGCTTAGGTGGATGATTCCCAGTTGCAGGAGGTCCTTATATCCAGGAACTTGCAATCAGAACAGTAACTGGAGCAGGGAGATGTCAGAAAGGAAAGCGTGGAAAGGAGTGGCTTCCTTAGAGGGATCTGAGAACAGGTGGTTGATCAGAAAGGGCAGCTCTAATTGGGGACAGTATGAATGAGGGTGCAAAGGATAGTCAGGAAAGACTTAGTATGACGTAATGGCAGAGCAAGAAACCCTTGATCTATTCCTGGCTTTGTTGCTGATTGTTGCATGACCTCAGGCAAAACATTTCACTCTGCATGCCTCCTGCACTCTTCCCTGTATAGCCTGTGAGTTCTTCAGGGAATGGATTGTCACTGGCAATGAGCACGTCCCGCACTTTGGCACTTTGAGTTCATCTCAAGGCTTCATGGGCAACTGAACCATCAGTTCCAAGCTGGATGTTTGGACCCCCACCACAGAAAGGGAACTCAACGGTCTTTCAAGGTCCCTTCTGACCTAAGCCCTTCTATGATCCTGTGTTGTTGGGGTTCAGCTGCTGTCAAGTGCAAAATTTCCACTTGTAAAACTTCACCACCAGTGCAAGCACTGGCTGCTTCCATGTGATGTTTGAGTTTGGAAGGGACTCTTAAAGGTCATCTGTTCCAATTCCCCTGCACTCAACAGGAACACCTACAGCTAAAGCAGGTTGCTCTGAGCCCCATCCAGATTGACCTTGAGTGTCTCCAGGGATGAGACATCTATCACCTCTCTGGGCAACCTGTTCTAGTGACTCATCATCCTTATTGTAAGAAAAATGTCTTCCTTATATCCAAGTCTAAACCTTCCCTCTTTGTGCAAGAGGTTTGGCTGAGCTCTTTCAACACGCAGCTTTTCATAGACTCGCATGCATCTGTGATTTCCCCGCCGTGTGGAAGACAGGAATGCCGAGCCTTGGCCTCCCTGCCCCCTCCCAACAGGTTGACCATAAATTAGGTTCTGATGTGGGTATTGAATTTCACTCCAGCTGCTGGAGCTGTGGCACATCTGTGGTCCTCCTGTGGTTAATGGCTTCACAAAAATGAAGCAATAAAGGTTATGATGGCTGTGTTTTAACCTCCTGGCCCTCGTTCTATTCGACAGGAGTGTTTCTCGGGAACAGTTAAAAAACCCTCTGCTTGCATTTTAAACATCTCCCAGCGATGTGCAGTTTCTGAGCAGCTTTTTATTAAGTGATTTTGCTTTTGAAATTTACCAAAGCTGAAGCATCTTTATTTTACCCCCCTTTTTCTGTTTTTCTGTAACAAAAGATGAATTAACTCTCTTTAAAATAAACAAACCCATCTCTAAATTATGCTGTGATTTAACATTTACATGCAACACTGAAGTCTGAGCAAAGCAAATAGAGAAAGGAAAAATTATCCCCTTAGCTTGAACTCTTTCAGTGAAAGTCTGTAATACACTTCTAAGAGATGGAGGCACGCATATGGGGGAGTGATTTGTTTGCAAAGAACAATTCATAGCTCTCGTCAGTAATGAGCCCTTCAAGGAAGAGCAATTCCATCTTCCTAGAAATATACCATCCGTTGTGAGAAGAGAATGGTGGCTTTGAGGCCTGGGCTTTGAGTCAGAAACGTTGGAATTCAGGGCCTGGGCTTTGAGTCAGAAATGTTGGAATTCGGTTTTCTTAAAAGTCTTGCTGGCTTTAAAAGATGGCGAAATCTTGGCACTCCAACCAAGATTGTGGTCATCTCTGTTTCATGTTGTGGATGCTACTGAATGAGGCCACTCAGATTTTCCTGCTGTAGGTTTTGGCTGCCTAGTAAGTCAAATCAATAACATACTTATTCTCCTGACAGGTATAGAAGTGATACTATCCCTGAGTCGCAGAAAGGGCAAAGCCATTCAGGCTGTGTACTTGAATGCTTGAAGTGGATTTACCTGGAAAAGATATTTAAGAAAATGGTTTGGATCACTTCCTAGACAGGTTGCCCATGTCTATAGAGAGGAGTTCAAAGCATTGCTTATATCATTCCCTGGAGATAGCTGACCATCTATTTCCTATGTGAATAACTCAAATGCTTAAGAGGAGTGTGATGAAGTGCCCTGCCAGACATATGCAGCAGTATGTGACTCAAGGTGAGGCACTGCAGCGGAAAGCCTGAATGTGACTTGCAGTCAAGTGATGGCAATGAGTTGCACAGGCTACGATGTTTGTAGCACAGAAGAGGGAATTACTTTGGGGTCCTTGGGATGACAACGGGATCATTCCCTTTAACAAATCATCCTGCCACACTTGGAAAAGAAGGGTTTTGCCTGACCCTGTATTTTTCTTTACCCCTGGTCATGTGTAGATCTCCTTCAAAATCTGCTGTTAGTGCTTGATGTGCCACATTCTTGCAGCAGCAAGTAAGGCATGCTAGCCACCCACTTGGAGAAGATAAACAAGCTCTCATTTATTTATTTAACTCCCTTGCTATTAATTGCGAGGGATGACCCTTTGCTTGGATGTTATGAAGCATATTGACTTCCTCTCTTACGAGCTTTCCAAGAGACTTGTTGCTTAAGCATACTCAGCAAAAATCTTGAGAAGGGCCCTGGGACAGTTTTTGTGGAACATGGGGGCTGGTGTTAGAGCTAATGAGCTTATTATGTGATATATATTGGTATCTCTAGTGGCTCTCTCCTTTGCCACTGTGTCCAGCCTGTCTGCAATTAGGAACAAGGTCTGTGACACTGTGTTTGATACTAATCCTCAGTGAGACTAAAGTGGCTGTTTTTCACTGAATGTGGTGGAAACTCATGATTTGCAAAACAGGAACTTCCTTTTTTTTACTTCTTTATGACTTGAATTCTTCAGAAGTCCCCAGAGACTTACTGTTTATTTATTTATTTATTAGCAGGACTGCCTCCTGTTTTTTTAGATACTTAGAAATTTGAATAGTTTTAACATGGGTAGTTCAGCCTATAATCCTCACCATAGGTAATTCATGTAGTGATGGCATAGGATGTCAAAAAAAAGAAAAGAAGAGTATTGAGATGGTGCTGATAGGTGAGGGCACTGAGAACTGAGCCGTATCACTCATCTATCCAAAGCAGTTCTTGCACTGTATCTGATATGAGGTCAGCAGCAATGCAAAGTGCAATTCTAAGATGCAAGGCACTTCTACAGATGATTTCCTTTACTTGTGATCAGTCAAATCGCAGAATGCAAGTGTAGAACTGATGTCAGGAATTCTGATTCTCCTTGTCCTGAAGAAAAGCTTGTGTAGCTAAACCATAGAGGGGCGATGTCCATGTTAACATGTCTAGGGTTACATCTCAAGAGAGAACTCTGCAGTCTGGTGGTCTGTGATCTAACATTTCTCACTGTTGGATTTGTGGGTTTTGTGCTTGTTTTATTTCAATAAATGCTCAGTGATCCTTATGGATCCCATCCCAATTTGGGACTTCCTATTATTCTGTGAACATAGTCTTCTGTGGGATTGTCCAACCAATGTCAGAAAGCTCACTTGAACTATCCATTCACTTGAGGAGTCCTATCGATTTCCTGCTATAGATTATTGCCATCTTTCTGCTGTACCACAATATTACTCAAGTTTTTTTTTTTTTTTGCACTGGAAACTTTAAATGAATGGATATGTTAATTGGTATCATTATGACCAACGGTCCTAGTCACACTGCAATTCAAGTGAACATTTCATGTTGCCATTTAAATGATGAAATTTTTTTTTTTTAAAGCCACTGACAGCTACTTGTGTTTAATTCATTTTGATTTCGTTAGGAGGGGGAAGTTATCGGGATTGCATCATTAAAAATGCATGGTTGGGTTATTCATGCATGTTTCACATATCCCTGTGTATGATCCATCATAATTCTCCATTAGCCAATGAAGGTAGCAAGTGGAAAGGGGCTGCCAAGCATACACATAATTCAATTACATCCATGACGTCACATTGATTGGATTCTTAATGACATCTCCAAGCTGTGCTCTGAACTGGGCTTGGTGAAATGAGACTTTCCACTGAGGCTGCTTGTCCTTGGGAACACAAGGTTTGTGTCACCACCCCACATTTGCAGAAGATTGGATCCAACAGGAACTAGGCAGCTGCTTTGGAACTGCTTGGCAGCTGGAGATGAAGGCCAAGTGTGAGCTAGATGTTATTGCACAAACCACTAACCTTGACTTCTATAGCAACTTAGCAACTGTGCTGCTTGGACTGTAATAAAGATAGAAGATGTTCTCCTAGTGTTCACTGGTATTATTAAAATACATGTGCACCAGGCAGAGGAACAATGTGTCATGCTGAAATAAGTCATAATTTGGTGCAACTGCTCACAGTGGAACACCAATTTGTTTAAAGCCTCTTCTAGAAGATGAGTGGCTGTGGAACAGCATGCAGCATTTCCTGTAGGGGAGGAAGGTAGGAGATGAAACTGGTATGTTTCTCTATTCTTCTGTAGCAGAGTCTCTCTAGGACTGTTTTGGTCTTCTTTTAGTATGAGTAGTCTTGAAACAGACAGAGGTGCCTCTTGCTTTTTTGGAGTGGGGACTCACACCAAGCAAAGATGGGGAACAGTCACAGACAGTGGGACTGTCAGCTCCATCTTTGGGAGCCCACCAGCAAGTCCATCCCTGTTGCTGTGACCGGAGTCAGCATCTGAATGCTGTGTCTCAGGTGTGTTTGCATTGGTAATTCTACTTTCCTCTCTCCTTCAATACTGTCTTTCAACCCTTTAGTAAAATGTATCTCCCTCCTTTCCAGAGCCTGCCCTTGATCTATGTGACGTGAAAGTGCCATTCCTAGAGCACAGGACAGAGGTCAGGTAATACAGCAATGTCCATTATGCCACAAAAAAGATTGAGGGCCTGGAGCAACTCCCATATGAGGAAAGGCTGAGTAACGTGTGTGTATTCAGCCTGGAGAAAAGAAAGCTGAGAGGGGATCAGATAAACATTTATGAATATCTAAGGGGAGGTAGAAGGCAAATAGATGAGCCCTGGTTCTTCTCAGTGGTGTGTAGTGATAGGACAAGGAGTAATGGCCTGAAACTTGAACATCAGAACTTCTGTACTAATATGTGGAAAATGTGGATTTGGATGATTTGGATTAGTCAAGTGGAGCAAGGATTGTTGATGCAGAGCCTTTCTTGATGCTACTTGAAAAGAGAGAAATAAGAAGGCTCTGCATCCCTCATTGCTTTCTATTTTAACGTATTGATAATAACTTGTTCTCCATGAATGTGTACTTCACTCCTACATTCCTCAGCATTTTTTAAGCTCTAGTGAATAACAGCTCGACAGCAGGTTGTCTTCATTTTGTTGGTAGTAGAACGTAGGCACAGAGAACTTAAAAGGCCTGATTGAGTGGCTGGCAATCCTGCCTGTGGCTGGGGGTTGGAGTCAGATGATCTTTAAGACCCCTTCCTACCTAGGCCATACTCTGATTCTATGATATGATTCTTTCAGATTAGGGAGAAGAAATCACTTCTACTTCTGACTTCTAGGCCTCTGTTTTAAGCGCAAAAGCATTCAAACTACCAATCATATTGATTTTCAATTACTGCTCAAGTGGAAGTGGTTGCAGCTTTGTGTTAACTCTCAGGAGACTTTATCCTGTCATCTCTAGTGAAGATAAGGGCTAAAATTCTGTATTGCTTGTGCTGACGTGGCATGTGGTTGTGTGGCTGAAATTCACTCGTGAGTAGAAATGGGGAAGTTTTTGGCTTTTGCCACAGCTTGTTAAAATAATAAAATCTCTCTCCATGGAGATGAGATTCCTTAGCTCTGCTGCTGGGGGTAGTACGAGGCAGGGCAGCACAAAGAAAGCATGGCTATAAATACAGGATTATTGTGATGGTGGTGTTATTGTTGGCATGAGCATGGGGTATTTTTAAATAGTTCGAGGAGACTTTTTTTAAATGGCAGCTGTGCTGAACCTGCTGGCGCATCGTGGATAGAACTGGATTAGCTGGGAGAAAGCAGATGAAAGTCGGATGATGCAGAAGTCAAACCCTTCCTTCTTTGATTTTCAGGTTTGCTGGAATTTGCCAACCACTACCATGGCAGGTGACTGTGTGTATTCATACATAAACACACGGTACTTTTTGTGGTGTCATACAAACACAAATACCTTTAGAGGATACTTTTCTTGTTTGATCCCTCAGTTCTTCACTGAAACAATGCTTCAGTTTTCTCTTCACAGAATGGCCCGGGTTGGAAGGGACCTCAAGGATCACGAATCTCCAACCTTCCCTTCTGGATATGTTAAAAGTATTGTAGACCCAGATTTGGATCATGGCACGTTCCTTGCAGAAATGAAATTCATAGATTATAATTCCCAACAGCCTGCCTAAGTTTTAAAACTGATCCCATGAGGTCTGGACTCACTGTGGACTTCATTTGCACTGAACCACATCTTTGTTTATGAACATCTCCATCCCCTTCTTCCAAACCAATGTGATTATTCCATCAGCTTTATGCGACAGTCACCGATGATGTTATTTATAACAGCTTGACCACAGCCAGACAACTAGAGTGTTGAGTTACCATCACCTGCTCCATTCCCAGTTCCTCCCTGCTGAATCAAAGGGTGCTGCAGGGCTGTATTTCAGAGGGAGATATGGTGGTGACCCTGAAACATTGCTGTCCTTGGTGCAGTGCTTGTTCCCATCCCCACCTCAGGTCACAGTAGTAGGATTGACCTGTAGCCAGGGCCTGAAGTGTAGGAAACTTCCTTTAAGGAGTAAAGGTGATATCCTCCTGGGGAATGTTGTTCTCCTTTGCATCTACCTTAAGCCAAGACACTTTATTGTTCATAATATTAACAGTATGCATCATATCTGGCCACATCTTGGATTGTTGCCCTCTTGATGATCTAGCAGTTCTGTTAAGGGTGCTGCAAATAAGTCCCTCAAAGTTAGGAGAAGAGGATTTCAGCTACATGGAAACAGGATTCCCCTTGGTGATGGTAGTGGACTGCTGTGCACAGACAAGTTTATCATACATCTTCCCCCTTATCAGCCACATCTGACAGTATCACATTTGTTACATCTCCTCCTTGTGGTGCTGACATGAGAGTATATCTCCCAGGGTTGTTGACAAGTAAAAAAGTAGGAAATTAGCAAATCTCCAACACATGAATCCCACTGACTTTTTTCTTTCCAGCCTCAATGGAAGTTTTCTTGTGTCCCAGAGCTGTGAGAACAGCACAGGTGACCATAACACTCCTTTGGTGTTGCCTCTATGCTGCCTCATGTTTCTCTGACATCAAGTGACAGTCCCTTACTCGGTGAATATCAACTCATCTGGAAGATGCAAACTCTGATCATATGCACTGGCAGTAACCGGAGGCCAGTTTAGTATTCTATTCTAGTATGTAAGACTACATATCTACTTTTTTTTTCTATTCTTTTTTGGCATATAAAAGCTATATACCCACTCTTCTTTACTATATAAAAATTATATATCTCACTTTTCTCGTATGTAAAAACTGTATGTCTATTCTTTTCTATTCTTGTATGTAGAAACTAGCTGAGTGCTTTTTGCATGGAAGACTGCTAAGAATTTTTTCTTTGTAGTCTGAATACACATAAGGAAGAATGTGAAGGGGTAATAGAAGTAGAAGCTTTGCAGCTTGACTACACCATCCCTTTCTGTGCTTATTGAGTATCAGTTAGAAACAGCTCCCTGCAGAGGCTTTGCATCCTGGTGGGAGGTCCTTGACTTCCCAGGAGCTGCAGATACAAGCTGGCCTGAGTTCATCCCCTTCTCTCTCTGCGTCTTGCAGCTCCTGGAGCAGTATCACTCTCTGCAAGAGCAGTGTAACTTCTGAGAACTTTCTCTTCCCTCTGTCATGCTGGTGAAATGCCTGTTGTGATGCTCCAAGCTTTTGTTTTTTGCATGAGCTGGGTTGGGGTGAACTTGGTGAGACCTCCAGAACATCATTAATAAGTTAGGAGAAAAGCTCCTTCTGGTGCTCAGAGCATACACAGGCGGAGAAAGCAGGCTTGGTGCTCAGACTGTGTGTGTAGTGGTGTTTTGTACCCTCTTTACTTGCAGCATTGATTGAAATGTTGACTTTTCATATGGATCCACCTGTCCTGGTGTTTCAGGAGTCATGGTTGGCTTACGATGAGTGGCTTACAGTCCCTCCAGCGACTCCTATGAGTGTTTTGGTGGACTGTCTTGACAGCCCAGTATCTACAGGACTTGTTGCGTCAACCACAATATCCACAGACTGGATTGCTTATGATTCACTTTGGGGTCTCCTGAATGCTTCTGCCATCTTAACCTCTCATTGCTCAAGGCTCCAGATTATAGGAGAGAGCTTTAAAAGCCACAATGGATGGTGTAGTCATCTCAGTTCACTGCCTGAACAGCCCAGCCTGCATGGCCCTGTGTCTATTTCTGTGTCTTACAAGTAGAGGTTTTACTTGGAAATGAAAAATCTCCAAGGTTATGCTGCGCTTTGTGCTCTTCCTAGAACCGTCATTGTGAAATAATTACTGAAAGAAGGAACCACTTTTCTTTTTCTGGGAACATCTGTGCTCTCTTTCTCTTTGCGTGCTTTTTGCTTTTTGGTTTCTGAAGATGAAGCCTTTTTGATCTTTGTGTTGATGGGCAGCCACACCATTCCCCACATTCGGACACTGGCGTGGTTGGTGGAACCTCTGTCATCTTCTCTGCAGCTGTTTACTCCTCCTGACTCCCCTCATCCTATTCTTTCTGTATGGCTTTCAGAGTCTGTTGTCACTGGGATTTCACTCATGTCACTGTGGAGGGTCATTTGCCATTCATCCCTCTGCAGTTATTTCTGCACAGATGGTGTTTTCTAATGAAAAATGGTTTAATAGGGATGTGTTGATGGTTGAACTTGATGATCTCGGAGGTCTCTTCCAACCTTAATGATTCTATTAAACCCAAAACTCCCTTTCTTCATTTCCAGCACTGCTGGAGTAGCACCTGATTTCTTTCCTTGGTGTCACTTGAAAGCATGACAGGGAAAAAGGTACATCTGTGTCCTCTCCAAAACATGACTTACTCCATGAGAATGAGCTTTATGACCTCTCATCTGCGTGTTATATTAGAATTAGCTGAAGGGCCAGAGAGCAGAAGTCTGCCATGCTACACAGCGCTATAGAAGTGGAAGAGACATTTTAGTCAAATCCAGGCTTCTGACATTGCTGGCACCACTCTGCTGGAATCTGTTTGGAAAGCTTTGAAGACATCACCATCACTTTTTCTGGGTGTTCAGACTCAAAGTTTCTTGATGCTGGTGGAACAGACAAGTTGGTAGTTCCAATGGGCTACAGCTGGTAAATGGGAAGGACTGAGGATGCTAAACCACAGACACCAAAACTCCAGCTGAGCAAAGGCAGATGCAGAAACGTGCCTCCTCCAGCAACCTGTGTCCTCACTGGAGCATATGGATGACATACTGGACCAGCCATATCCAACCTGTGGGCTGCCTGCAGCCTGAGATGGCCAACACTGGGACCGCCCTGTGCCCTGCACCATCATGGCAGTGACTTTGGTCTGGCTTTGGATGCTCACTAAGCCACAGCCACACATTGATGTCTGGGATTAAACCAGAATATGGGGAAGGTGCAGTGCTGTGCTAACTCAAGTGGTGGCAAATAAGTTTATGCATTTTGATACACTGGCAAAACACAATCCTGTGAACAGTGAAAAATACATAGAAAGCTGTGCTTTCTGTTGTGATAAAGGAATTTAAGATTTCCAGATTGGAAAAAAAAAAAAAAAAAATAAAAATCGATTTTTTGGTATATCTGTGACTCTATTTTCAGTAGATATAAATACTGTACTTGCAAATTTTCAAATGGAACTTACGGAGTTGCATTCAGATATTCAGCTAAAAAATGTGATTGTATCTATATCAGACATTTATAAGACCTCTCTTACTAGAGGAAAATACCCTTCACTTCACAATCACAATCACTTTTTGGCAATATCTATCTTTGTGAACAACTCTATTCAAGGATGAAGCACAGGAAGAGTAAAATTTCTATAGAAATCTGATGAACACCTTGAGAGCTCACTGAGAATTGCAGTTACTTCCATCAAACTAGACTGATGCATTAGTTTCACAACAACAAGGTCAGGTAATGTATCCCGCTCATTTTATGTTTTTGTTGCTCTCTTTTTGTTTTAATAAAAGTATATATAAGCAACAACACTTTGTAAAACGCATTAACTATATAACATTTTATATATGGCCCAAGACAATTTCTCTTTGCTCAGTGAGGCCTAGGAAAGCCAAAGGGTTTGACACACGTATTGTAGAAGCTGGGTCAAAATTGCTTTACTGCTCTGTCACATCCGTGTCACATCTCTGTGTGCAAAGCTGTGCAACCAGGACCACCAAAGACTGCATTTTGCACAGTATTAGGGAGATGTTCAAAAGCAGTGCTATGTCTGACAGGGCTTGCAGTGATAGCTTCAAAGCTATTTGGCTGCAGTGGGATGTGCCTGCAGCCTTGGAGTGATGTGTGATAATTGGTGCTCACCTATCAGTTCTAGGGAGCAGCACTTGAACCTGCCTCTCCTCCTGCCACTCCATAAACAGCAGCAAAATAAAAGGTATTGGGCACGTCTTGCCTAGAACTGCCTCTGCCAAAAATATTTAATACAGACATATGCTCACCTCACTCACATTAACAAAGCAGACAAGTTTGATGGAAGGGTTTGTTAGCAGAGCGTACTCCTACTCTGATTTTGTTCTGAAGATGAGGATGGTTTTTTTTTTTTTTTTTTTTCTCCCCATTTTTATTCTTTTTTTCTTTCCTCAGTGCATTTCTGATGGCTGCTTTACATTTTGCTCTGCATTCCGGAGGAGCTGACTCAGCAGTTCAGCATGCAGTCACTGCTCGGAGGAATTTGCACTGGTGTTGTTTATTATTTTGAGCACAGCCAGTTCTTCTTTGCTATTAATTGGCAGGCAGGAAATGTTTCTTGGCCTTTTTAGATGACTAGGTCTGGTTCTGGGACCTTGCTGTCGAGGAGGGGAAGCTCATAGGAAACTTGCATTTGAGTGATTAGCAAACAAAAAATAATTTCAGTGCAAATGCATCTCTTGATATTTGAGTTGTCAAATACTCTTGAGTAATGATCATGTTTTAAATATAGTTTATAACTTTCTTCTTATGCATATGCTGCCTACTGTAGCTGCACTGTGGAATGTGCATACAGTGTGGCTACGTGAATAAATGATAGAGCTCCATAATTACACCTAGGGAGGAAGAGATCTGTCTGTTTATTTTTATATATGTTTGTGTATTTAAAGAAAGGCTATTACGCAGATGGAATCTCTTTTAGCTCTCAATTTAATAATAATTAGAGTTTAATTATGCTGTGACAACTTTATTTTATTTCATCTTATTTCATTTTAGCTATCTATAATAGCTGCTAATTTTCCAAGCCGGAAAGGTCATGGCACAGATGTGGATAAACACATCGTTAACTGGATGTAGTCACTAAACCCACTCTCCAGTAGCAGTGATATTAAGCACAGTAAGGGTGCAAGGACTGGGAAAACAGTCTTATCACTGCTGCCTGTGATCATGGGAATTAATGGCAGTGATTAAAGATCGGACTGTAGTGTTTGAATCGAAGGAGTTTTGATGGGGGTTAAATTCCAATAAGTGCAGTTTAAGTGCAGGATCTATTTTATAAGACACAAACCACTCGTTATTCACCAGTATCAGCTCAGCCATCTCTTCAGTTTTGATTTGTAAGACTCTATCATCTATTCCCATCCTTGTTATTGTTGTAGAATTGTAGAATTATGAAGGGTGGAAAAGACCTCTAAGGTCATTTAGTCCAACTGTCCATTTACCAATACAGCTCACTAAACCTTGTCTCTAAGTACCACATTGACCTTCTTCTTGAACACCTTCAGGGATGGTGACTCCATCACCTCCCTGGGCAGCCTGTTCCAGTGCCCAACAATTCTTTCTGAGAAGAAATTTTTCCTAATGTCCAACCTGATGTGTTTGGGTGTGATGTGTCCAAGAAGATTTCCCTGAGCTTGTTGCCTGGAGCTGGGATGCAGCAGAAGGAAAATCAATCTGTGCTTAACCCAATCCTTGTGCCATAAAAACCCCTAAAAGACAGGCCTTGGATGGACTTAATATCATCGAAGTCTTGTTCTAAACTTGTGACTGAGACCCTTGCTTCAACTTTATTTATTTTGAGTTTTGTTTGAAAAAAAAAGTGATTGACCACAGAGGAGTGGAGCTGAGTGATTGCAGAGGAGTGAAAGCGAAGCCCTTACAATTGTCTTGGAGTAAAGGTATTGCAGAATCATAGAATCATTAAGATTGGAAAAGACCACTAAGGTAGTCAAGTCCAATGATCAACCCATCACTGCCATGCCTACTAAACCATGTCTCTCAGTGCCACATCTATCCCTTTTTCTTGAAAACCTACCCTTTTTTTTTTTGAAAAATATTCAGGAAAAGTCTTGAACGACACAGCCAGGGATGGAGCCTGTGCATGAGGAGGGGATGAGTTAGTGGAGGAGCTGGTGCCTTTGCCAAGGATTAACTGCAGAAGGAAGGTAATCCTAAGCCAACAGGTGGGCCAGCCTGAACTTGGAGGATGGAGAACCCTTCTCAAGTGTGGGATTAAACTGCTGAGGTGCCAGTACATCACAGCAGAGCTGTTTATTTTGGATGAGTGTCTAGGCTGCGTGTGAAGATTGTGTTTGTTTTAGCTAAATGGGGAAAATCCTGGTCCTGTTGAAACTGCTGTTGGAGCAAACAGCACCATGGATGTCTGCCCACACCGGGAGAGTGTTTTTGGGAGAGTGTAGGTGGGAGGAGGGGAATGGGTATTTTTTTCTCACCTGTTTCCCTTGAGCTTTCTGCATCGTTGCTCATATCTCAGTTATCTCCACTACACTTTTTTTTTTTTTCTTCTCCTCTTCGAACTCCTCCCCACCAACTGTGCTGACTGCTGAGGAAATAAAGCACGGCCTGACACGTTTCTTTCTGTCTGCTGCTCTCCTGCATGGCTGGGCTTCTCTCACCTGCCTGCTGGGAAGAGCAGGCATGGGAGCAGCTTTGCTTTCTGGGCTCATACAACGTGATCCTATTCTGAGGCGGCACATGGGTGAAAGACAGAGAAGATCCTTCACCCTTGACCCAGTGTTTCAGGGAATACTGCTTGAATTTTCTGCTTGAACAGAGTTTTCAGCATTCAGTTGCTTGAGAGTAGGTGTTTCTGCAAATAAGAAATAGGACTGAGCTCGTGCAGCTCCGAGCTTATGCTGCCCTATGCATCTGTGACCAAGCTCTTGGCCATGGTTGCTCTTTCTTCTTCTCATAACCCTTTACTCTCTTTGGACATCAGCAGCATCTTTCAGACTGTCTCACATATGACTGATTTTTATTTCAGCCTCCCACAGACTATACTGTAATGTATTTTAACTTGAGAGGCTTTTTGCATGCACAGACTGATCCCGAATGGTGCTACAACAGGTAGCAAGAAAAGAAGTAGCGTAGCATGAGCTTCCTTTAGGGAAGCTCTGGGGTTCTGGCCCTCCCTCCTTTCACATCCCATTGTTTGAAAACCCGTTTGCAAGCAGCCAACGAGCCGTTGTGGCTGGCAGCACTGTGCAAACACCCTGCGCTTGTGCTGCTGTTTTACATTGATAATTCATCCCGAGATCAGCATTTAGAATTAATTCAATTAAAGGAGCCTCATTATTCATTTATGAGGAAGGGAGGCTTAATAAAGAGCTGTAGGTGGGGAACCTCTCTGTGTGTGCTGTGCTGGGAAGGGAGTTTATCTCTAGCTGGGTGCCTCCATAGTGTCCCCTGGCTGGTGACAGGGACGTGGACACCCCCTGGAACACCCTCCTCATTTGTCTGTACAGCTTCAGTGATATCCCCATGGTTTGCCTTTCTGTCTAGATATTTGATCAAAGAAGTACTGCTTTATGGCTTTCTTACAGGACCGTATTTTTCCTTTCCTGGGTTTTAACTTTCTGTCACTGCCCCAAGCTTCAGCTCCCAATCCTTAACAGGTGGAGCAGAGGCCTCTTAGTGGAATAAGAAGCGTTGGCAACACCTTTGGGCGGGGGACTTGCTCTTGCTGGATGAAAATATCCCAAATTGCTCTGTTTAACTGGAATGGACATGCTTGGGATATGTATCAGATGAAGGAAGGGATCTGGTAATCATCAGTGATGGTCAAACGAGGAGCTCTTCTCTCTTCCTTCTTCTGTCCTCTTTGAGCCTGTAGCTACTCTAGTTGTTCACACCATCAAAGAAAGCCTTTCCATCTGAGGGTTTGGGCTCATACAGCTATGTCCTTAGCTTTCCAAACAATGATTTTTAGCAATATCTGGCTTGCATCGCTCAATGGAACTTGAGCTTTCCAAACACGTAGCAAGGATTTCTCCTGGGGCGAGCTGGCTACATAGGGAACTGCTCTTTTTTATCTTTGGGTCAGATTGAATTGTCTGGGCCTTGGGAATCTTGCCTGGCTCTGCTAGCAGGAGCCTTGAACCCAGTGCCCTCGACGTTAGGGTAAATGTGCTTGGTAGATCGAAGTCCATCAAATGTCAACAATGCATCATATTACCTCATGGGAAAAACGACCCGTGAGAAGGATTTCTGGATGATTCTGCTTCACAGATCTTTTGCAACAGGTTGAGATTCTCTGTTGACCTTCAAGAGTGTGAAGCACCTTGCTAAGCCCAGCTCAAGGTGGCAGCTGCTGGCATCCCATGTTTCCTAAAACTGGCTTGACAGGGAGCTGTTCCTGGGCTCTGTCCTTTTCCTTCCTTATATCTGGGTAGAAACATATTTTGACAGGCCAGTGATGCAGAAAATAACTTGCTCTCCAACTGTTGCATCCCTTGACCCCAATTAGAATGTGGTGCATGTAGAAGTGTCAGCCTCTTGCTTTCTCTCCGCTCCACATCCCCCTAACGAAAATTCCCATTATAAAGATGACACCTGAGTACTTCACAGGGGAGAAATCATCACTGACCATACAGAGAATCAGAGTAGATCTGTAGTCCAGCTCATCTGGTGTTTTTCTGGCCAAGAAGAACTTGCAGGAAAGCTGTCAGAAAGGAGTTATGAGATATTCCAGCCTGTGGGAATATTTCCCCTTGACCTATTTATATAGAGTTGGTTTACGCTTTGAAAAATGAAGCTGTGTGTCCTTTGTAGATCTCCTGCTTGGTATTTCTTTTCAACAGTTAATACTCCTATAAGCTAAAGCTGTGGAAGATGAATGAGGGAGTCAGTCCAGGGGCTGTATGTGAGAAGCTATTCTGGGATTCAGGTCTATCCTAGACTGCATGTGTTCCTCCATTCCCCCATGTCCCTGTTGCTCACACACAGAGAGGACCCATTAGTATCTTGTCTCCCTGGGAAAAACTGAACGGCAATGTCTTTATGTTACCTTATAGACACAGCAGAACAGCTCATGAAATCTCTCAGGACAAGAAGAAAATGGGACTAGAAGTGTGCCTGAGATGTATCCAAATCCACCTCCCACTGATCTGAATGTTGAGCTGTCAGTACTGCATGTCGGGTGCATTTCAAATCACATCTCCTTTGCTCTCTGATGCTTGCATCAAGTTATCTATGTGTGATTCAATGGGATGGGAAGAGGACAAGTCTCCAGACTGTGACTCATTCAGTCTTTTCCTACTGCTGCTGTAATTCAAGTGGAAGTCTTAGAAGATGGTAAAACCTTCAGGCTTGTTAAAGATGCCATGCTTTGAGTGTATATGAGTGAATCCAGGGCTCATTTTGAACCTGAGATAGGCTTGCTGTGATCTTACTGATTCTGCTTTTTGCAAAGAATCGGTCTCATGGAAGGGTCTGCACAGTGGTATGTTTCTAAATTCCCAGTATCAAGGGAGATATTGCATAGAGATCAGTGAGAAGGGTGTAGGCCTCCTCCTAAAGGTAACCATGCATCCATTAATTAAATAGCGCAGGGTGCTGGAAGACTTCAGCACAGTGCTTCTCTCTTCCTTTGTTACTCTGAGACTCTGACACTTGAATTATTTCGTTGGTGTTAAGCTCAGGGCAAGCAGGGTAAACATGCTGGGCATATAGAGTGCATTTGTTCATAAATGTGCCTCCTTGTTATGGAGATTCCACAGGATCTCCTTGTAAATACTGAGGATGACCCCTGCCATGATTTCCCTCCCTATCAGACAGGATTCAGTGGCATGCACTGTGATCTCTGCACACCAATACTGGATCCCTCTGCACTCCCTCTGACGTCTAGTTTTATTAGGCAGCGTTGGGTAGAAGGTGGAATGTCCTCTTACTTCACATGCTACAGCTCATAACATCCATCACTACAGTGAGTTCCTGATCCAGTGGAGTTCCTAATAAGATTGGCCATCTCAACTTGATCATCTTTATGGATCCTTTACAACTCAGCATATTCTGTGACTTTTCTCTGCAATATAGGATGGCTGAAAGGTCCTTTACTGAAGCCTGGGTGTTGGCTGTCCTGCTCAAGATCTTTCTTCGAATCAAGAGCGGCTTCAGAAATCCACTGTTGCTGTAGGAGAGGAAATCTCACTGGAAACTCAGTGAAGGAAGTCCAAGTTGTGATCAGAACATTGTTCCATCACAATATTTTGATTTTAAATAACCAGAGATACAACTTGCACAAAACTGAAACAAACTGAAACAAAAAGACAGATTTGTTTGGTCATGTAGCACCAACAAATCTTTCATCCACTAAACACTGAACCACCACTGCTGTTGTGTGCAGCTTCCAAAGCAACCAAATGAAACACAGCCCTCTCTTTCTTTTGTTATTTCTGTGTGAGAGGCATCTGATGTCAAGGTGCTGTGCTGCCTCAGATCTGAGCGGGTCTTTAATATGAATGAAGTGCAGATGACAAGCAGCAGAGTGGTTCCAACTGAGCCGTGGTGACTTCACGCAGAAGGGACTTTTGTCTTTGCGGTGGGAACGAGTGGCAGCTAAAGATCTGCTTAATGATTTGTGCCATGAGAGAGTCAAAAATAATAAGGTAGGACAGAGCAGAGCCCTCTGTGCAGATCAATCACTTCCTTCATTTTTTCTTCTGTGCTCTATGTTGGGATGCTAATAATGATTCCTTGTGGAGGGAGCATGTATGCCCACTTGAAGGGGAATACTGATATAAAGAAGTTCAGAATACCCCCACCACTCTCCACACTGACCCTCCTCTTTTATTTTATTTACATTCTTCCCTAGAGAAGGTAACCTGAAGCAGAGAGAGGAAAACTGTTCTTGCAAACAGAGCTGTCAACAAAACCCTGCCTTTTCTCACTGGCTGGAGGGCTCGGAGCAGGGTGAAGAGTCGTAGCAATGTTTATTTTACAGAAGATAAGCTTTAAGCAGAGTGTGTATATATACATATATATACATTGACATTAATCAGGGAATTTCTTCCTGTTAAAAAAGTAACTACCCAGTCTGTAGCTTTGTTTTAACCTGAAAAATGTTGGTTGTTTGACAGTTGCTGGAAGAAAATATTTCTGGATGAAAAACTAAAGAATGACTCAAAAGTTGATTAAGAAGGAGGGGGAGAAGAGGAGTCAAAGTTTTCTAGCTGCAAAGAGTGATTTATTATCCGGCTATCTTTGCAAATGACAAAATAACTAATTAGATACAATTCATCATCAGAACTTAAAGCTGCCACTGGAATAAGTTAGAATATCTTTCTGAACAATTTTTAAATTCTGATCTAAATGTTGCACAGTGGGTGCTGAGACCCAGTCAGACACACTGAAACACTGAGACAGGCTCCTGGAATTCTGCCCCCTATAGAGTTTTTTCTAATGAAAAGGGCATTTTAGAATGATATTTTATACGACAGAGATCTTTTCCCTTAAAGCATCAGCTATAATAATTATTTTTATGCAGATCCTGAGACATAGAGGGATTAAATGACTTTTTCAAGGTCAAGCAGTGAGCCAAAGGCAGAACTAGTGAATGAATGCCAGTCTTGATTCGGGGGCTGTCTGGATTACAAAGCTGGCTCTCACTTTCTTCATCACCAGAGGTCCCAGCATCCCCTAACCCAGTTGTTTCTGTGTGAAGGGTGCAACTGTGGGAAAAGATGACAGGCTCCCAACAGACGTAGTTGGGATTAGCATGACCTGCATGAAGCTACTGATAAGTATGCTGGCCTTCATGGGTCAACTCTATGGGGACAATTATGACGAGTAGCTTCTATTTGGCTGTGATATCACTCAGTATACTGGGAGAAAGCTGTGAGAAGAGTCAGGTGAAAGCTTTCTATCAGTACTGGGGCCTGTCCTGTTTCATATCTTTGTTGATGACCTGCATGAGGCAACTGAATGCACCCTCTGTAAGTCTGCAGATACCAGGCTGGCAGGAAGAATAAAATTGCCTGGAGGAAAGAAGGCCATACTGAGCGATCTGAACAGGCTGGATAGCTGGACTGAGGTCAGTGGGATGAAATTCGGCAAGACCAAGTGCTGGGTCCTGCACTTTGGCCACAACAACTCCAGGCAACACTACAGGCTTGGGGCAGAGCGGTTGGAAGACTGTGTAGAGAAAATGGATCTGGGGGTATTGATTGACAGTTGGCTGAATGTGAGCCTACAGTGTGTCCAGGTGGCCGAAAAGGTCAGTGGCATCCTGGTTTGCATCCATGCAGCCAGCAGGAGCAGGGAAGTTATCGTTCCTCTGTACTCAGCCCTGCTGAGGCCGCACCTCGAACGCTGTGTTCAGTTTTGGGCTCCTCACTACAGGAAAGGCATTGAGGCCTTGGAGCACGTCCAGAGAAGGGCAGTGAAGCTGTGAGGGGTTTGGAGCACCGGGCTTAGGGGAGTGGCTGAGGGAACTGGGATTGTGTCTGGCTTTCTTTGGCCTTCCTGTGTCCCAGAGGACTGAAGCGATTGCACCCTTGTTAGGTGAAGTCATGTAAGTCAACTGCATTCCTCTTTGGACTTTGTGCTCCTGATATCCCTTCATGAATTATTAGCTATGGAAAAGACTTATAGCTAAGAGACTACAGCTTGTTTAGTCTCCTGGTCATTTCAGGTTTGCTTTCAAATATGTTTTGCTCTGTTTTATGTGGCTTGAATGCTGGGCCTCCTGACATTTCCCCTGGGCCTCTCTCCTGCAGTCTGATAGATCTGGCTGTCAGGAAGTTATTCCTCATGCACAGGCTACTTCTTATCCGTCTGTCACTTTTTCAACTCATTGGGCTAATAGTTTTCCCATTACAAGAGCTGTCTCTCTGTATCCTTTCGCCTTGGTCTCCCCAAGGGAACCTCTTTTTCCTTGCACTAAAGCATGGTCAGGCTATATGACTTTACAGGTCCTTTTCCCCTCTCTTGCTGCAATTTTTTGGAGTCTGAGGAATTTTGGATCTCACATATGGTGAGCTCTAGTAGAAGGTAGAAAAGAATAGATCTGTTAGAACAAGCAATGGAGACACTGATGTTCATAAATTCCACAGGCTTAGACACTCTCGTAGTATTGGGGTGTAATAGGATTTCTTCTGTTCTGGATGCACAGGATTTCTGGAGACTTAGGGAAAAGCTGAGTTATTTGCCATCCCTCGAGGTTTTTGAGGAAAGGGTGGATGTGGCACTGAGGGACATGGTTTAGTGGGCACAGTGGGGATGAGCTGATGGTTGCACTCAATGATCTTAGTGGTCTTTTCCAACTTTTATGATTCTGTGTAATAGTTTCTCAGATTTGCAGCAGGGTTTTCTAAGGATGAGAAGAGACAGAAAATAGTAAAATAATAGTAACAACAGCAACAACAAAAAAGAAAGATTACTTCTGGTGCTCATCTGAGGAAATAATAAAAGGTAGAAGGCCCTTTCCCCCATCTAAGGGGAAAGCCCAGGGCTGAGACACCCTGACTGAACTGTTCAGGCCACTCTATCTGCTCAGCATTTGTAAAGGCAGCTGTTCTTCCATCCAGGGTCCAGATGTGCACAGATGTGTGCAGTTCTGCCCCACATGCATCGACATTTGGCATCATCATCACTGTCCTACATTTCCAGCCTCCTCTCCAGAGGACACCTCACCAGCCAAACAGCTGGGCTGGAGAAGAGAACACAGTGCTTGCTGCTGATTAGGCAATAATGAAACTAATAGCCTCTTAACATTCTTACATTAACAACAACGTCAGTGTGTCAGTATGTATTTACAATATAAGTTACACAAATGTCATTTTGGTACACTGAGCACTTCATATTTGCAATTCTCTGTCACAGCAATAAAATCAATCATCCACTCAGAGCAGATATGCACCCAGGAGAGATCATTGTTTAATGGCACTGGGCCAGGCTTCTGAAGATCTGTGTAGGAAGCAGATGAGCAGAGAAGGGCTCACATTCTTGAACTCTGATGCTCTTGGGTCTATGTACAAGACCTTTTTGGGTCCAGTCAAACGAAGGCTTGGTTGTCCACTCAGCAGCACAAGGACTTTTGGGGTTGAAAACAAGTCATTCATCTCCTCTCCAAGACACCACATAAAGCACCAAATCAGTCTGCTATCCCGCACTTCACACAATTTGGTTATAAACATCTGAAATAATTTTACATTACATTAAAGAGACTACTTCCTGCGTAGCTTCCTAAATTCTGGGCATCCAAAGGCCCTTTTCCCTACCACCTGTCCTCTCTCTGTGCTGGTATCGAGTATGCATTGCCTAGATGTTCTAGTGCTTTGTTTTAAATACTTGAATTACTAACTGGATTTGATCTTGGCATCTCTAGTTGGTCATTTGCAAGGAGTCGTCATCCTTGGAGGTTTTCAAGATAATGGCGGATGTTGCATTCAGTGAAACAGTCTAGAGTTGTTAGAGGCATGGATTGATGGTTGCACTGGATGATCTTATTGGTCTTTCCCACCTTAATGATTCTATGAGAGTCAATCTCAAACATTATAGACCAGCTTAATAGGCTTGTGAAGGCACCTAATGAATTAAGGAGCTAAAATCTCACTCATTAAAGGCAGCATTAATGCTCTGAAATGTTCTGAGAACCCTGCAATGTGATGCAAGTTCCACTGAAGGCAGTGCTAAGAAATCCTGCTGATTTCCACATGAACTCAAAAGGTCCTGAATGGGCTTTTTATCCTGTTTTCTTATCTGATGAGAAGATAGTTTGACTTCTGAAAGTTTCATATGGATTCCTCCTTGTTTGGAGACTCGGCTATGCAACACTGTGGGAAATTTATTTACTGTTGATGACCCTCTGTTCTGCTCTGCAAGATGCTAAACCTCACTATGCAGGCCAGGTATCTCAGATTCCATAATTTGCCTAAGTGTGTAAGATCCATTAGTAAAGGTTTCTTTGCAGGTAAAGAATACAACAGTGTTAGAAAGCATTTTGTAGTGTTTTCAGGTATGATAGCAACCATGGAAAAATCACATTTGTCTAATAAAAAGAGAAAAACACATACAGGAAAAAGAAAGAAACCTAGCACTTAAAGGATTAAATAGTGCATTGACTGCCTACAGCATCAAGGGCCCTTTGAAGGTCTGGATGTGATGGAAGTGCATGTGCCCATCTGACACACAGCAGGCACTGAAGTCAATAGAATTACATGAGGGACAGATTTGAATTTGGCCCTTTGCTCCCTACTTTTGCTGTCTCATTACAATTTCAAGGTAAAGCATTATAAAGCATATATGGAACAAGGAAATGTAGGCCCAGTTTAAGCCAATACAGATGTCTGAGCTCCTGCAAGCTCTTGAGTCCTGGCAGAAGAACTGATGAGCAGGAGTGGTTTTGGTGAGAAGTCTTGAAAGGGTTCAAATCAACCAGAAGTGTCAGTCAAGTAGCTTGACAATGCTGGGAAATCAATGCTGAATTCTCAAAGAAGAGCATGCAGGGAAAATGATACCATTTGTTTGCAATTCTAATACAATGAATCAACAGATCACTTGCAAAATGCTCCTAATGAAAATGCGCATAATAGATGTGCAGAAGCAAGAGGAAGAGAGATGAAGTATCTGTGCTAGTGAGGAGAGGAGGATCTGAATTCACGCTTTGCTGCTGAAATTTGAATGTGCACATTTGTAGCAAGGATGGGTCTGACATCTACGGAGTCCTAGGAGAGGCTGGCAGTGACAGTTGTTGCGAGGGGTTTTAATGAAGAAGCAGTTGTTACGAGTGGGCCAACAGATACGCAGATATGGGAGCTTGGTATAAAGACAGAATGGATTACAGATGATCTGAAAAATTGCCTAATAAATGGCCCCAACATTGTTCCTTTTTTATTTTCCTTTTTTCCTTTTTTTTTTTTTTTTTTTTTTTTCTGGTGATAAATTCACCTTTTTGTACAGTTTCTTTGTTTTGCTTAGGCTCAGTTAGGAGGAATCCTTTCCACATAAAGTGGACAGGGATCAATCGTTCATTGAGTTTTCTGGTGCAAGAGCTAGAGAGATTCTCAAGGAACTGGCAGGTGTCAGGCTCAAAACAGACATTTAGGGGGAAATAAATCCATCTCTCCATTCATAAGAACTGCCTGACTGATAAAACTTAATGCTGTGGGGCATATTCTGGGTTCAGAAAAGCAACCAGGCAAAGGCCTAGCAAAGTAATCATAGAATCAGAATCACCAAAGTTGGAAAAGACTACCAAGATAATGTAGTCCAATCATTAACCCATCACCACCGTGCCCACTAACCATGTTCCTCAGTGCCACCAGCCACTGGAGGTCCATTAACTTTAAAATCTGCACATTTATCTTGGGACATCCTTGAGCCTTAAACTCTTGGAAAGGGCATAGTGGGCACACATTAGTCTGTGCTTACTCTGTTCCTCTCTTGGCTTCTGATGTTGGTCATTGCTAGAGATAGTTTTTTTGGCTGGCTGACTCTTTGAGTGAACCAAGTAAAGCCATTCTTACTTCCTTCAAATCCAGGGTTATGTTCTCTTTCCTTGGTGAAGGCTGTGTAGGTAGACACCTTGCAACTTCTGCTGGATGCAATGAGACTGCCCAAGCGCTATGACTCCGAGTTGTCTCTTTGAAGTTAGAGATATATCAGAGCAGTCTTCAAATAGTGAGAAAGAGGATGATGCATTCCTGCAAAGTTTATCATTCTTGTCTGGTTTTTCACATGTTTTGTTGTTTGTTTCTTTGTTTTTTCCTTTTTTTTTTTTTTTCCTTTCTTACTTTTTATAAGCTTAAGATCTGAACCAAAGCTCAAATCTCAGTTTTTCAGCCTCAGGCTGTTGGCTGAAAAGGAGGCTTATTGTCACCTATAGATGAAGAAGGCAAAGAAGCAAGTTTTGCTTATTTCCAGTAATACAGATGCCAGTAATAAGAGAAAAACTTAGATTTTCTTTCAAGTCTGAACAAAGAAATTAGGGCACCGGAGGAAAAGAGGTGATGTGGGATGATCCAAGGGGGATGTGAATAAAATTTATGAGCCAGAAAACCCAAACTCATGGGACTTGCACTCAGTGATCCTTATGGATCCCTTCCAACTTGTGATATTGTATGATCCTGTGAAATCCTAGTATTACCTGTGATTTGGGTTCTTTCTGGGAAAAGTGCTGTAGATGAAGAGCAAGCTGGTTCTGAGCACCAAGGTTATCTGTGAGTGATCTGGCTTCTACATCTTACGGCGTCACAGAATCATAGAATGGCCTGGTTGAAAAGGGTCACAATGATCATCTAGTTTCAACCTCCCTGCTGTGTGCAGGGTCTCCAACTACCAGACCAGGCTGCCCAGAGCCACATCCAGCCTGGCCTTGAATGCCTCCAAGGATGGGGCATCCACAGCCTCCTTGGGCAACCTGTTCCAACCAGTGTCCCATCCATTAGGCCATGACTGGAGTTCTCATTAATAACTTCAGCATAATATGCATGCTTAGGGAGGGACTCAAGAAAGTCACTACCTGTGATTAGTTATTTAGATCTACAGTGACAGACTGGGAGTAAGCATGCGTTGGGAGGGGAGTCCTGCTATGTGGTCTGTTAATTCCATCACTGGTATATAAAAATGTATACCAGAATGCAAGTCTGAAATGCTGAAATGATGTATCACACCACATCTATTAATTTTTGACTCAAAGTTTAAAGGTTATCCATTGCTTTCTACCTGAAAGGACTGGTGAGTAGTTGAAAAACAAATGCCTGGTGAAATTGGCCCAGAGCATCCGTAGTCTTTTCTTCCCTCCAATATGTGTATTCTATCACTAAATATGTATTTCAGAGTGATGTAAAACCTTCATGGATAACTTCTGATTCAGTATCAGTGAAGCTCTCTTCTCCCTATACAGTAAGTTTCAAAGTAAGTTTCATGGATGCCTGAATATCTTCCAAGACTTTTCGTACCTGGCTCAGAAAAAGAGGAAGAACAGTTTCAGTTGCATTAAGTAGCATTTTTAAAGTCTCCCTCCAGCTTTTCCAGGGAAAGGCAAACATGCAAAGGAAAATGTGGTGTTTAGAGAGCATGGGGGCATTGAGAATCGCAGCAATTGAACTTACACTCTGCTCCACCTGCCACTGGAAATTTCCATCCAAAGAAGGCAGAAAAATGGGCACTCTGACCCTTCTTTTCTCCTTGGAAATGTAATTTCCAGATGTCATTTATTGATGAGCAGGACCTATGTGTGTCAGGGCAGGTTTCTGCTAATTATATAATTTAATTTAATTTTTTTTTTCCCCCCCAAATAGTTGTTCTTCCTCCGCTTTCTTTTCATCTTTATTCATATCTTTCCCCTTCTGTCTCATTTTTCCATGGCACTCAGGTTCTTACATTTTCTCTTTTCCCCACTGCTTTCCTAAGCACATGAAGAAAAATGTGCATTTCTAGCCTAGATATATTGGATATTAGATTCTAGGGGACAACGAGGACAGACCCTATGATGAAGAATACACATAGAAAAACACTCAGGGAGAAAAATTCAGGAAAACAAACTCTTGTATATCACGGGAATCCCAATCTCCCCTTTAGCTAGACATTTCAACTGCATAAGCTGTCCTGGGGAATTGCCTTTGCTTCCACTTGCTGGAACCAAAAAGCTTGTGGAATAAGTTTTGATCTCAGGCAAAAGTATATTGCTTAAAATGCAGCATATTTCATCTATGTTGGAAGCTGTATAATTCAAGGTTCTTGGTGATCCTCATCATTCATTTCCCCAATTTCCAACAGTGTGTGGTATAAGGAAAAGTTTTGAAAGAATTTCAAACTTCGGTCCTCAGGTTGGAAAGCAGTCTCAGAACATCGGTTTTCATGGTGAAATTTTAATGTGGTCCACAGGGAAGGTTTTTTTCAAAGAAAAAACAAGAAAAGAAGCTTTTTATATATGCTTCATAATGATTTGGGGTGAATATGACGCTGTGAGATTTGTCCAGGCTGTTGTTTTAGTGCACTGGGGTTGAACTGCTTCCTTACACAAATTGCAGCCCTAGCTCAGCTCTTGACAGAGTCTCTTCTAAGGCCCCATATCTTAATTCTGGTTTGCATTCCTTCCAATCTTAGTTTTTTGACTTTTTTTTTTTTTCCCTTGGGAATCTGTTGTGGTCTCTCAACATCCCTAAAGGCAGGGAAATTAATAGCTCTGTCTCCTGGGAAGATGGAAATGCCCCATCCATGGTGCCATTCAAAGTCATGCTGGACCAGGCTCTGAGCACCTGATCTAGCTGTACATGCCCCTTCTCATTGCAGGGGAATTGGACTAGATGTCTTTGAAGGGTCCCTTCCAACTAAAATGATTCCGTGGTTCTGTGAAAGTGTGAAGGCAGGAATTTGCAGTCTCCGTCAGCCATGTTTTGGAGAGCAACATCAGCATAGGTGGACTGAAGCTGGATTAATTGCTGACTTCGTCAAGATGAAGGAAAAAAACCAGAAGTCCTTGACTATTTTGTGGTTTTATATGAAGGATAAGTGCTACAATAGGCTATTTGGCAGCAAGGCCTTGGCACTGTTACTGCCTTTTGTCCTCCTCCTTGTTTAAATTTCCATTTTTATGTAAAGCTATTTTCTCTCCTCCCAGTAGATGAAAATCCTAGAGTTATCTCTGAGGTTATCACCACTTGACTATTTAAGATCCATAACACAGTTAACTACTAACAAGTAGCAGGGAGTATGTGAGGGAAGTTCAGACCTAAGGAGGGAGTTATGAAGCCTCTAAGAGCCATGGGTTAGAGCTCTGCCATCTGGAGCCTCACATAGGAGCAAAATAAACAAGACTCCCTTTGATATCTCTCTTTTTTGGTCCTTCAGAAGAATCGAGAACACATCAGTCATAGGAGATGAGGATGGCATGAAATGTAGTTAATACTTAAGATATAAGGAGGCAACATAGGGAGGAAAAAGCTGTAGATTCGTTCTTTCCTATCGTTACTAGGTGGAAATTCATTATAGATCTCCTTGCTTGTATTAGACTTGAAGGGCTAAAGGTTGGCCTATCAAAAGCCCACTATGAGCCATCAGCTCCTTCCTATCTAGGTTACATGAGCAGGTGATTAATCTCCTTCAAACAGCCTCTTTTATTCATAGGAATTGAAGCTTCCTTTTGAAACATCAAATCTAATGATGGAATTATGGGTGGTGTGCAAAGGAGAAATCATCCTTCCTGTCACCAATGAATGGCTCAGGAGGGAAGAAAAACAGCTCCCAAGAACAGTTCAACTTTTGTGGAGGTTTGATAAAACCATCCCTGCTTCTCTTGTTGTTTTTCATTTTCTTTCAATGCTATTTAGCTGCATCTATAAGGGGAAAGGATTTCCACAGGCTGCTGCTAGCTCGAGTTCTGCTGGGGATGGCTTTGTGCTCTGTATGCCATTTCCTTCTCTCTTGTAACACCACGTGGGCTCTTGCCTTCAAGCTGTCACTTTTCTTCTTTAACTTTTTTTTTTTTCTGAAGAGGTTCTCTCTTCTCCAGAGATAAACATGATGACTTTTTCATGAGCATGGAAAAGCCAATAACTCAGAAGCACTTCCAAGACACAGCTCTTATTTGAAAGTTCTTTTCACAAACAAGAGATTGTTAATAACTGTCCATGTGGGAGATATTTGATTGATTCCATGCAGTAGCATTGCATGAAAGGAGTTGTGAGGTCTTTTTATTATATTTCTTTTTTTAAGGCAGAAGTATGTAAGAGAGAAGGAAGTAGGGGAAGGTAGAATTACTTACCACGTTCTTCCAGAAATATTATCACATTAAATTAGAGTTCCACAGGTGTAAGCATTTTCTGATTCAGTTGATTATTTCTCCTCTTCAAGGGAAATTATTATCCTCTGTTGTAGTATAAATTATATGTAAAACTCTTAGGCAGTTTCAGGTTGGTTAGTCCAGAGACAACACTTTAAAAAGAAAGCAAATTTGAGTTTCTTGCTGTCCACTTCCTTTCTTTTCAGAGTTGGTGGCTGTGTATCTTAATGCACTTTCCTTAGAAGTCAAGCTCATATTGTTTGTTGGCCCATGTAAAGATGATATGCCAATATGCAAAAAAACCCCCAACATACTGAGATCCCACTGTTTGATAGCTGAGGATTTATTCTTTCTGGGTACAGAAAAGAACACCAGTAAATAGCAACATTCTAGTTGTTCATGTGCTGCAAAATGTATTTTCAGAAATCCTTCTCCTTTTTACTCTTTTCAGCTATTTTTCATTTGCATGGGACTGGGAGAAACCCTGGATAGAGGGTTTACTCTGGATCTGACTGTGCTCCCACCTTGCACATGAAGACAACTGCTTGCTCCTGGCAGCAAATGAGGCAATGTGAGGATCACAAGAGGCCTCAGGTATACATGTGGATAGCACAGAAATGGGACCGGGAGCTGCTCTTGGCCGTCACAAGGCTGGAAAAGAGACGTGGTGGGACAGAATAGGAGGTAGCAGAGTGGCACTTATCAACCCCTTGCTAATATAGGTTAGAGGTTGAGAAGGAACTAATTTTTTATATGAATAAATTATGCAGTAGTAGTGCTCAGTGGCTTGAACAGAAAATCTTAGGTGTAGACAGGTCTATAAGAAGTGTCCATTTTCACCAGGTGGTTTTCTTGAAGGAGCAAGATTGGTCCTAAAGCCAATTCATCACTTCTTCAGGGATCCAGGGCTCCTTCTTCTATTGTTAGGTCAGGCTAGGAGGATTTTGTGTCTTATTTATGTTTCATAATGCTGGCAATACACGTGTCTTTGAAAACTCCATCAGTTCTACAATATCAGAAGTGAGATGAGTGCAGAGGTTTGGATACTTTCAGCCCCTGGACACAAACCTGAATGAAGCTACCAAATCAATAATCTGGGGTGATGGGGAGGTTCCAGTTTGCAGAGAACTGCATCGTTTAGGACATAATTTATGTTTTCCTTCTTGTATTTTCCATCCTTTTAGCTGTAGTCTCTCACCCTCTGAACAGAAATATCTTACTGGGGATGGAAAGATACCTGAATTCAAAGACAAGTGAATAGCCTTGCCTGGTTAGAGATAACGTTTTACCCAGCCCTATTATGCCATTGAATGAATTGGGTAATTCATCTGCATGGCTATAGGACACAAATAATGTTTCCTGTACTTTAACTGACCACCTGAGCCTCCATTTCTCACCAGGCAATAAAAGCCAACCAGGAGCTGCAGTCTCCACCTTGGAGGCTTCTGATAAAGAGCTGAGAGATCACAGAATCACAGAATCACAGAATTGTAGGGGTTGGAAGGGACCTCCAGAGATCATCGAGTCCAACCCCCCTACCAAAGCAGGTTTCCTACACCAGGTAATTTTAAAGATGTTATGTCTTCCTGAGCTGTGATCCAGGTGACATCACACTGGATAAGCTGTGAGGACTTTTGGGTCTTATTTGTCTGCCTGAAACCAAACTGTGTTGAAACTTGGCTGAAATCGCTTGATCCAGTGTTTATGTTCATCACAAGAAGTGATCAGTTTTGTTCTGGATGGAAGAGAAAACCTTTGCTGACTTCCTAGCTTTCTAACACTGGCTACTAAAACTTCAGAATTTGTTGCTATTGTTGTTTCCTCATGAATGTCCTAGGCCAACCCTGAAGATGCAATCTAACCCACTTGCTAAACACCTTGTACATCAACATCTATCCTTTGCAATGGTGGAGTAATTATGCATGAAAGTTAATTCATGACTGCTAAACAGCATGGTCTGGTGGGTAATGCATTGGGTGCTGGAGTGGGCAGAGTTATTCTCTTCTCTTGCTTGCCTTGTGCATGGTAACACAGAAAGAAAATCACAGCATGTTCATTTTTGTGCATGTTTTTTCCCCTACTACTTAGGTGGAAGTTTTCTTAGTCAGAGACTACATCCAACTGTGTACAGTGCATGGCACAATGGGACCCCGCTCTTGGTTATGACCTCTAAATATTGCCATAATAATAATAATAGTATGTGGCTTTTGGCACGTCACCTATTAATCACAGCAGCTGTCAGGCAAAGCATTAAATGGGAATAGCTCCCTGCAAGAAAAAACAAATACAACAACACCCTGTGGCTTGTGGAGCATGAATTTACACTCTGGAGGGTGCCAGAGAAGGAAGGAAGGGCTCAGCCGTGACATTTTGCTCAAATTTGTTAACCTTGGCTTGTGTTCAGATGCACAGTGCTCTCAGCCCAAGCGATGTGAGGAAGGGGTCTCCTGAGAGAGAAAGCTTTGTTAAATATTTACAGTGAGCAGAAGCTGCTGTGAAGGTGCACAAAAGCATCACGGATAAAATTTGCCAGTGGGGAAGAAGCGTTCTTGAGGAGTGGCTGGGATGGTTAATACACTGCTATTTATTTTTTTTTTTCTCAATGCCTGCAGTGAATTTTTCTTCCCAAAATATACATGTATGTTTTCTGAAACCATTCAGACCTTGAGCATCCAGAATGCCTGGCGCAGGAAGCTTCGTGGCTTGTGCTAAGAAATAGCTTCTGCAATTTTGGTTGGCCTCTTCTCCCTGGGCAACTAGTGATAGGATGAGATGGAATGGCCATGAGCTGCACCAGGGGAGATTCAGGTTGAATATTAGGAAAAAGTTCCCTGAAAAAGTGAACAGGTTGCTCAGGAGAGGTGGTGGAGTCACCATCCCTGGAGGTGTTCAAGAATCATGAAGATGTGGCACTCAGAGACATGGTTTAGTGGGCAGTGTTGGTAGTGGATGGTAGGACTAGATGATCTGAGAAGTCCTTTCCAACCTTAATGGTTCTATGATTTTGAACCCAGCACCCATCAGCTCCATTGAGCGATGGCTGGTTCTGCTGTTGGAAGGCAGTGAGCCATTGCTCTGCCAAACACTTCATGGCAAGCTTGTGCAATCTGGGCTGTGGTGATCAGATGTGATTGGCTCCTTGTTTATGTGGTATGTTGGGTGTACTCTTTAGAAGCAGGATGGGTGGGTGTGTTCCAAATTCAGTCACTGAAACTTCCTTTGTGTTTATGCTCCTGGCATTAAACTGGTCCATTCGAACATCTGCAGAAAGAAAACCCAAACAAAGTGAGGTTGCTGTCAGTTTGTATTTATTTGAATTGCTGGAGAAGTCCTAGTCATGGATCAGGGCTAAACTTGTACAAATAATTGATTTTAGGTTCACTGGCTGAAAGCGAAAACACATTGAGAAGTCTTTCAGTTGACGTAAAATATTCTCTGCCAGATTTCTGTGAAAGAATATGCTTCAAGAATGTGCTTCAATACAAGGCCCAGTTATATATCTAAAGCTTAAATACTCTCTCTTCCTCACTTTGTTATTTTTCATTGCTGTTGTGTTAAAAATAAATTTAAAATAATCAAAATAAAATATCAACATCTATTTTGAAATTATACAAAGAAACTTCTCAGAATTTTCAAAACCATTGTGATGATTTCATTTGCTATGGGCAATGCTTGCACTGTATTGGTTGCTAATTATTCTATGAACCAAAAATTCCTGTCCGATATTAATTCAGACCACAGTGTGACAGATGCTGTAGCAGTCATGAATATTTTTAAGACAAATCTGTGGCACTTTTTGCTTGAGGACCTCTTTTTGCAGAGCAGTTTGGGATCTGAGCCTGCTGATATTGGGCAGTTTTGATGGCTTGGGCTATTCTGTTTTAAATTTACACTGCAACATCCTGAGGGAATTGAGCTGGACTTGAACTAGAAATTGCCGAAAGCCGTTAAACCAAACCTGCTGTTCTGGAGCTGAACCAGAACGTACTTTAAACATTTGCTTTTTGGACTCCTCAAAAATAAGAGCATTGCAAACAACTACAATAAGAAACTGTCTTGCAGTTTGGCACCTTGCAGGCTCCAGGTAGCAAAGAACAAAATGCACTTAACAAGACCAGTGGAAATAATAATTAAAAAAAAACCAACAACAAAATCCTTTGTGCCCAATGTTGAGGACTGAGCTATTCATCTCCTCTGCATGTCCCTTCCATGACGCCCATTGGCACATTGTAGTACCAAGCACACAGCAGCCACACAGCAGCTGCTTCGTGACCTTTCCCACCATGGTTTGCTGTCTGAAGGCAGCACTGGAAGCTCCTGCTTTTTTTTGCGCAGCTTTGCAAGCCACCAAGGGCTGAGCTTGCCAACAGCGGGGTCAAAGAGGATGGAAAGCTGCTCGGGTGAAGATTTTTTAGAAGAAGCAATGTACACACTTAGAGCACTGCACTGCACCCTCTCCATGGCGTGTGTAGGCATCATAGCACTGTGGCTCCAGCTGTCATTGCCAATAGAGCCCCATGGCAAAAATAATCGCTGTTTTCCAAATGACGGATGCATGTCCCTCTCCATCCCAATGAGAATACATGGGAAGGAAGTGCAGACCCAGACAGACTTTATTGGCAAATGCTGCCACTGATTAAAACGGGCTTGAGCTACTGTAAGGAGAGGTTGCCATGGAAACAGTCTCTTGATGTGTCCAAGTTTTGAAACTGTTTTTCCCTCCTCTCCCCCTCCCCAGGCTTCTTTTCTTGCTGTTGTTTTGTTGAAGATTTGCTCTCATGGGGCAGTGCATTGCACAGGGACCCTTGGGATTGGAAGGCAATGAGAAGAACTGCTTAGTGCAGAGTGGGCTTCTCCAATGGGACATCTCCCGGATGGTCCAGTGATAGGGCAGAGCCTGTAGGAACAGATTCTGACAGAACAGGGTCTGGAAGGTCCCTGGAGGGCCACAATGTTGGCAAAGTACTGATTAGTGAAGGGAGAAGCAGAGGATGTCCCAGGGAAATCCCCCACCCAGAGAACACCTGGTTGGGATGCTCTTAGCATCTAAAGGGCCCTTCTCCTCTGTGGGAGCCAGCAGGCTCACATGGGCTTCAGGGAGTGCTCATTGAATCTAATGGCTGTCTCCATCACCATCACACCAGCGGCAATGGTGGGAGGCAGTCTTCTCAACAATGGAAAATCAAGCGAGTGCTGTAAGGAGTGCTTATGAAACCTCCTTCTCCTTCCACCTGGGCTCCCTACCTTGAGAGAGAGGGGCTTTCATTTTGCTCAAGTACATGCAGAAAACAAAGCCTGCCTGAGTAATAGAGTTTGTTATCACGCAGCTGTGTTGAAGAGCCATTGACGACTGGTGCAAAGCTCTGAGAAGCATATTCCTCACAGATCATTCAGCTCACGTTTCACACATTGGCTTTTTGATTTTTACTGTCCTCCTAGTTTATTTTGTGCTTTCTATTCAATCACAGAGCCTTATTCAAAAACAGACTCCTCCCTGTCTGTGTGTTTCATCCACTTTTGCCTTTATACTCTCCTTGGGGAGTCCTCTGACTCTTTCCAGAACTACCACAAGTGCTTCAATTTCTGCCTGTAAAAACTCTTCCTGCAAGAGATTGACTATGTTACCATGGCTGTAGCATGGGCCAAGGGATCCCTAAACATTGAGTGCCCATTCAGCCCCATTTGAAAAATCCTGTGATTAGCATCTCCAGAGCGGTTTGATTATCCGAGCTTATTGATGTAATGGTTGAGTCCCACATCCTCAAGAAACCTGGTCCCACCTACATTAGATACCTTAGTCAACTGCCTGGTCATCCTTTGGCTTCCCAGGCTTTTGCTGGCAATATAGAGCCATTCTTGCATCCAGAGGTATGTTGTGTCCATTTCAGACCTGAAACATTCTCTATAGGTGCTCCCCTCATTTCTTGCCCAACGCAGCAGCATTGGGAGATGGGTTACCTAAGTTATCTTAAATTTATATGATAGAAATTCAGGTTTGACTTCTACCTATGCAACCTATTGACTATGTGCTTTAGCAGGGAGGATTGTACTTGATGATCTCTTGAAATCCCTTCCAACCCCTGCAATTCTGTGATTCTGTGAATACTCACTGTGATGAATCTCAGAGTAAATTTGGAAATGTCTCTTCCTCTTATCTGTGCAATTCCCCAAGCTTGCATTGCACTGTCTGATTTATATTAAATGATAGCATTAATATTTTTGTACAAGGATCTCTGAATGCTTCATTTGCCCATCAAGACCTAATAAGTGGGGAGTGCAGGGGGGCATCGTAGAATCATAGAAGAACTGTAGAATCGTTAAGGTTGGAAAAGACCTCTAAGATCATCTAATCCAACAGTACACATTCCACCAATTTTGCCCACTAAAACATGTTTTTAAGTGCCACATCCCTATGTTTCTTGAACACCTCTACATGTGGTGAATTCACCACCTCCCTGGGCGGTCTGTTCCAATACCTTGTCACTTTTTCAGAGAAGAAACTTTTCCTAACATCCAATCTGAACTTCCTCTGGCACAACTTGATGCTATTCCCTCCTGTCCTATCTTGTCCTCTTGTATTTTGATCTCCTTGTTCTTCCTGAGCCAAGCAATTGAATGGAGAATCCTCAGGAATGCATTACCACTCTTAGACAATATTATTCCTAATATCCAACCTGAGTAGAGTCATAGAAATCAGCCAACATGGATAGGGAATCTCCAAGAAGCCATTGCTCGAGTCCTTTTGCTCCTATTCCAAGTCTGCTTGAACATCTGTACACCCACACAGTGTTATTTCACATGCCAGATTTTTAAATTTTAAGCTCTCCTGCAAAGCTCGGACAGTTTCTCACTTAAAAGGGAACAGAGAAGCCCTACAGTCCTTCTGTGGGAGCGACTCAATCAAAGATGTCATGAAAGGGGTTTAATTTCAAACGATCTGAATTGCACCTCGATCAGGAAGGACATGGTAATGGTGAATTTGCTGAGCTCAGGAGGATGAAGAATGAAGGGGAATTCACAATTAACATCTGTGACACAGTGAGTCAGGATGAGAGCATCCATAGTCAGAGCAAATATCAAAGGCATTTCCCAGATCTCATGCTTTCGGGAGATTTTTAATTACTCTGATGTTTGTTAAGAGTTGCTTACAGCCAAATGAGTGGATTCTTAAATTTGAAGATGTTTCCCTGCTCCCAGAAATAACAGCTGAGTGGCAAATCAGTCCCAGCGTGTATGGCAAAGAGGACACAGTGAGCTTGGAGCCTCTGTGAAGCCAGATCAAATATCAGTTCACATAGCAGTCCCTGCCTCCAGCCATACAAGGATGATGATAGCAGAATTGCTTTGAAATCCTCCCCCCAAAAAAAGCATTCAAGACTGTGCTCTCCTGGGTAAACGTCTCCTTTGCTGTCTTTGTATTCTCTGGTAGCTCTAATGCAAGAGGTGGCAGATGGTGAACGTATGGTGTGGAGAGGGACAAGGAAATCAGATAGGTGGAATTAGGCAGGTGTTGAGCAATGCAAGCAGCAGACATTCAGTGCTGGGTTTCTTCAGCTGGAGTCACCTGGAGAAACTTGGGCTGTGGTGTAATGGTGGTGTTGTGCAGGTGAAGTGGAAAGAGGAGCACTGAAATAATAGCTGGTCCTACTGGTAAAGGAACAAGGAGAGGTTAGTTACAAATGCATGCATGTAACCAGAACAGCAGCGTCTTACAGCAAGGAGGTTTGGACTGTGGGACCAGATTGACCAGATTTTATAGAGGAATGTGCATACTATGGGTGCAGAGTTGTTCCAGTGTGCAAAGATGCCTCTGGCATCTTTGCTTGCTAGCAGTTTTGTGATATCTTTCTGCTGGCACACCAGAGCCTTGCTCAGCTGGGAACTATTGCATAAGCCCCACTGGGGACCTCAGGAGCAGATTAATTCCTTGAGCATCTTCTTTCTTGCTGCGGGTGAAGTCTGATGCTCAGATGTGATCCATGGAGACAGCTGTGCAGGGTTGAGGCTGAAACCACCATCAGGCATAAAAGGCAGAAAGATACAGCTCTCCTCAAGTTCAGGACAGTAATTTTGGGGGGGAAACCCTTCCTTGGGGCAGTTTTGAAGGGGCAGCCTTAGATAGAACTTCTGTCCTGGCATCTTCTGATGATGATAGTGAGACTGAAAAGTTAAGGCAAAGATAGGACGTGGTTAAGCTCCCCTTCCTCCTTCAGCCTCTGAAAATTCTTTGGTTTTGATGGCCTGTAATTATGTAATTCTTCCCCGTTATCTTTTCTAATTGTTCTCTGTGCTGTTTCCTAAACTGATTGGAAACAATGGCAGACGGGGATGAAGTGGGAGGCAGACGTGAACATGGCAGGCTGCCAGCATAGTACAAGGCTTTCCAGAAAGAGAGAAAAGAGAAGGAAAAATTAAAAAAAAAAAACAAAAAAAAACCAAAAATCCACAGTGGAGATTTGGATGCCAAGACCTGAACCAAGAGGACACCTGAACCACTGCCAGGCTGGGAGGTGCTGGCAGGGGATGCCTCATTTAGACTCATACATATGTGATCTGTGTTACATTCAAGAAATACATAAAGCCTTTCCCAACCTCTCCCAGAACATCTCTCTCTACCCTCAGAGTTTTGCTGTCTCTCTCTTTTCAAGTACTTGAATGACGAAGGTTGAGCCCTCATGGGGGGCTTTGCACATTGCCAAGAGACACTGCAGTCTTCCCCCCTTGGTGCTGGGATGTTTGCTTGCTTGCAGGGGGAGAAATAAGATAAAGGGGAGAATGATTCTATGATAAGTTTGGCTGGTAGCATTTAGGGGTGACCATGGCATGGATTGGAGGGGATATTGCAGTGAGATTTCTCCCTGTTTGGCATCTAGTTTTAGGGAATGATGCAGCACCCCAAGAGCCAGCTGAAGTAATGTGAACTCTCATTTGCTCTGCAGATATCTGCTGCTCTTTACCCACAGCTCTCTCCCCATGTGGCTGAGGGCTTTTTTTTTTTTTTGGTTCTATTTATTCATTTATTTAAATATTGCAATGATGTGCATTGCAGAGATAGTTGGGGATCCAGAAGAGACTTGGTCTAATAATCCTCTGCTTCTCTTTCTCTTACAGTTTCATTTTGCTGGTATGGGAACATAGGAATGTTGCTATTATTTTTTGTTAGAGAGGACAAAAATAAGCCCTGATCTTCCAGGCTTAAAAGCTGAGAATCGATTTCTTGTGGCAGAGAGAGAACAGATGTCTGGGGTGATGTGGTATCCCACAGAGCAGGGTCTCCCAAGCCCCAGCATCATGGCTCCATGATGAGCTGGGCTAATTTGTAGAATTGTGGAATCATTCGAGTTGGAAGAGACCCTTAAAGGTCATCAAGTCTAACTCCCCTACAATGAATAGGGCTGCCTACAGCTAGATCAGGATGCTCAGAACCCGGTCCAGCCTGACCTTGATCGTCTCCAAGTGCAGAGCATCCATCCCATCTCTTGTTTATGGGATAGGAGGCCTCTTTGAAACAGCCCCCACTCATCCATGTGAGACCAGCATCAAGCACTGGAGGAAGGCGTTGGGCCACTCTGGATGCTGTCCTTATCCCAGTCTCTAAGTGTTACGATTTCTACCCAGGTTCCTGCATGCTTGCAGCTCTGCTTGCTCAGCAAGTTACCAATAGAGCAGAGGGAGGAATTTATCAGCACTGTCCTCTCCTCTAAACCCTGTTCTGCTGTTTTTCCATCACTACTGACTTTTCTGTGTGCCTGCAGGCTGCCTCTGCCAGCACCATTCCAGCTGGCTGGCCTCTCTGGTTTCTGTGCGTAGATGGAGAGAAGAAATATTGCCTGAGGCTCACCCTTGGTATCAGGTTGGAGGCTGCTTTGCTGCTTTGGGCTGAGCAAGGTCAGGGAGGTTGGGTTATTTGGCTCTTTCTCACATTGCTTATCCTGACACTTTGGTAGCAGGTTAGCAGAGAGCAGACAGAGCCTATGGTGAGAAGAAGGTGAGAGCTTAGCGTTAAGAAAGCAGGGAGTTAAGTCCTGCCAGAGGCATCAATCAAAAGATAGGAGAGTTGAGCCTAGCAGGAAGGAAAATGAGGAATGGTTGGCTGGACTGAAGGGCAGTGAAGAGAGGGAGGTGTGGGAGAGAAGGGGTGTGTCTGGGTACACGTTGCCCTCCCAAGCCTCATATATGGTCTCCCCAGAATAGCACTGCCCCAACTTGTTGGTTTACGGCCCATGTAGCACCAGAGCTGGGGAACGATTAAGAGCTGGAATTCCTTGCTCAGGAATTTGAAGGTTTTGTGCTGTGGCAGTTTACAGTCACCTTTGGAAAGAAGCAGACAGGAAGCAGATAGTAGGAAGAGCTGGAAAGTAGTAGAAATTTAGAAATGAGAGAAGGATGGCAACCTGCCTTCACCCTGCTTCCACAGCTGCAGACCTCACCCCTATTACAGCTCCTTGTGTTTTGCAGTCCTGCACACCTCACTGCATGTTTTCTGCTGTGACAGTCACTGTTTTAGAGCCGTAGAATCACTAAGCTTGGAAAAGCCCTCTGATCATCTAGTCCAACCATTAACCTCACCATGCCCACTAATCAGGTCCCTCTGTGCCACATCTGTCCTTTTCTTGAACACCTCCAGGAATGGTGACTTCACCATCTCCGTTGGCAACCTGTTCCAGTGCCTCACCACTCTTTTTGAGAATAATTTTTTCCTAATATCCAACCTCAACCTCCCCTGGCACAGCTTGAGGCCATTACTTCTTGCTTTTACTGTCTCAGAGAGGGAGATGGGTTCTTCTTTTACTCTGTGCTGGGAACACACTAGGAGTCAGGAATACATTTGAGAAATGCAGTGTCATGTACAAGCTGTGAGATGGTCCCCTCTGGGAACTATTCCTTACCTTAGGGAATGGTTCAGTGTGTGATTTTCAGGTTGGCTGTAATCTCTCTGGCACAGTTCTCTCTTGTTTTATCACCTGTAAGGATGAGGCATTCAAGAAACATGTAGATGTGGTGCTTGGAGACAAGTTTAGTGGGCATGGGAGGGATGAGTTAATAGCTGAACTAGATGAACTTGTTGGTCTTTTCCAACCTTAATGATTCTGTGATAATCTCTGCAGCTCTAGTGGTAAAGAGAAGAGTCCAAGTTCCTATCCAGTGCCTCCCTGTGTGCCGCTCATGCAATATCATATTGCTGCTATGCATCTGCAGAGTGAAATTGGGTTTTGTTCAGTTGCTGCATCCTGAATGTATTCTGAGTTTGCTCAGTGCTTACAGGTACATGACTGGACACCTGACAGATACTGCCATGTAGGACAGCCTGCTGGCCATTCCTCTAGCACTGGCTGTTGTTTTAAAATGCATAAATATATCAGCTTCCTCCTTTGCCTTTGTAGGTTTTTTTGCCCCAAAGGCTCCTGTGATAATACAGCATTGGGAAGAAGCACTTTCTTTTATCAGCTTTGTATTTCCTCTTTTTTTTAATTTATTTTTTCTTGTGAAATTGTCCTTTTTCTTGTGTTATGAGGCAGAAAGAACAAAAGATCCCTTTGTCATTTTCTAATATACCTTTATCATCCCTTCACGTTCATCTCCTCTCTGAAATGTTCAGTCTCGGAGCCCTTGCTAATCCCTCTTCATGAGCAAATGTTTGCAGTGACCTTGATCATTCTTGTCACAGCTCTCTGGACTATCTTTAGACAGACCTTGGCCTTTTGGGGGTGGGTGGCAATTCTGCTCATGGTGGTATCTCTGTGGTCCTTCAGACACACAGGGCAGACCCTGTAGAATGCTCTGTGGTTGAAGGCTCTTTTTTGAGAGGACAGCAGTGTTTGTTTCAGTGGAAGACCCAGTGCTGGATGAGTTGTGTTGCCCTGTGCACTCCCCATTAAATGAAACTTTCCAGCATCTGGCACTGGGATGTGGTTGATGTCACAATGAGGACATTGGAAGAGTCCCCACTTGCCACAAAAGCAGGTGGATGCAAATGATGAGCGGGGAAGGATTTTTGTTCCTTCCCAGCTGCAAACCTTATGCAGAAACAAATTCCTCTTCCATCTATTTCCAGGAATTACAATATTCTTTTCTCTCTTTTTTTTTTTTTTCCCCTTTGGTGAGGTATATATTTGCTTTATTTTCATTACATGTTTGCGTTACGTTCCTCGCCCTGCCGCAGCACACAAGCCAAGGACTTGCTGCTGGGAAATGCAATCAGAACAACTCTTATTATTTCAGTGTGTTTCACACAGTTGTTTTTCTTCTGTTATTAGTCTTTTTTTTTTTTTTTTTAGCTTTTTCCTCCTTTCTTTCTCAGACTAGAACAAATACAGTGCGACTGGCAGGAAATTGGCAGGCTTCAACGATCCAGAGGCAGTGATTTTTCTTCTAAGTAGCTTAATGGAGTCTATATTTTTTTATTGTTTTCTCAGCCTGCAGGTTGATAGAGTATTTAAAAAAAAAAGAGAGAGAGAGAGAATTCAACAAGCTCTCTCCCTTCCTCCTCTTACAGACCTATTTTAGAAAGTCTGCAGGTTTACGAGAACTCTTCTGGGTCATCCGCATTTCGGAAGTATGCTGAATTGGTCACAGACGTTAATGAAAGAGGTTGAATTCCACTCCAGGCTCATATTTGAATGAAAAGATGAAAATAGAAACCCGCTCACCTGCATCAGCAGCCGTGGTTAGGCACCCTTGCACTGCTCTGCTGGGCTTCTTCCCTCCTTCCCTCCCTCCCTCCTTCCAGCATTTTTTTTTTGGCTGGGATCTTCTAATGCTTTCACAGTTCAAGCTTCCCTTTGCCCCCTCAGGCTCCTGCCCCCTGCAGACCTCATTTCTTTCTGCAGAAGGCAACGGCACTGAATCTGATTTCTCCTCCTGGTTTGCTCTGAGGACCATCGTATGTTGAATGCAAACAAGCAGATGGGCTCTTTGCAGCCTGGGGCTGCAGCACTCTAAGCACCGTCCCCAAATACGTCCTGAGATGATGACAGGGCTATTGGACAGATTGCTGTGGTAGATCCTGAGCCTCATCCTGCAGCTCTCCAGGCTTTGCCTTCTTGTGCCTTCTCTTGCAAGTCTTGTGTGCAGTTGCCTCTGGCAAGAAAGGCAGGCTGTGGGCATCCCTTCCTCATCTTTGCTTTACTTTTCCTTGGAGAAGTACCCTCACTATTTTTTTTTCTCAATTTCTTGTCCAAGAAGGAGGACCATTCTTGCTCCCCTCAGGTGATGAAATGGTTTCTAGCCTGCAGCCATGTTTCTTCATAGAATTAGAGAGCCATTAAGGTTGGAAAGACCAATGAGATCATCCAGTCAGCCATCGGTGCATGCCTGTAACTGCTGTAGATGATATCCCCAAGTGCCACATCAACCCCTTCCTTGAACATCTCCAAGGTCAGTGACTCCATCACCTCCCTGGGCTGCCTGTTCCAATATCTCACTATTCTCTTTCTGGGAATTAATTTTTCCTAGTATCTAACCAGAACTTCCTATGGCACAACTTGATGCCATTGCCTCTTGTCCTATTTTGTCATCTTGTATCTTGATCTCCTTGTGTTTCCTGAGTCAAGTAATTGAATGGAGAATCCTTAGGAATGTGTGGACATTGCTGTTAATCACACAATCATAGAATGTCCTGAGTCAGAAGGAACCTATAAGGATCATTGAGTCCAACTCCTGGCTCCTCACAGGGCTGCCCAAAAATGTTAATGAGCTGTTAGTTCATTTTTTTGGATTATGTTCAGCAAATGGAAGCTATGGAGAAATCATAGAATGACTTGGGTTGGAAGGGACCTCAAAGATCATCTAGTTCCAACCCCCCCTGCTATGAGCAGGGTTGACCACTGCTAGTTCAAGCACTAGAGCAGATTGCCCAGGGCCCCATCCAGCCTGATCTGGAACACCTCCAGGAACATGGAAGGAAGCAGCCTTTGGTTGTGAGAAAGATGAGTGTGTCACCTTCTGCTCATAGAAAGATCCAGAGTAATTTTCTTCAGAGCTACGAAAAAAACAGCTTCTCTCTCCAAACCAGGCTCCTAAGTAGGACCTTGCTTTTGTTCTGCTTACTTGAATCCTCCTGTCTGGGGATTTGCAATTCATTTTACATAGTATAAATTCTGAGGATTTTTTCCAGAGCAATGTTTTTATTTGTTTGCTTCTTTTAATGCTTTTCTCTTTGGGGAGTCAAAGTAAATAAGCTTTTTTATTTTCTTTTTTTTTCCCTTGATGAGTAAGCTTTGCTGGCTCACTTTGTCCTTGTGGAAGATTCTAACAACCTGCCAAACACCGTGTGCTTTGCTTCTTTGATTCCAGTCTGATTACTAATGGTTCTGCAATGCTCATAGGTTGCTCCCAACTCCATCCTGCAAATCCATATGGGGATTCCTTTTCCAGTGGTGGTCGTCTTTTTCTGTGCCTTTCTCTACCTTGTCATTGAAACTACTGGCAAATAAGTTGTGCCAGAGGAGTTTAAGCTGGATAATTCTTTGTGGAGAGGGGTGCCCAGGGAATTAGTAGAGTTTTCATCCCTGGAGATATTGAAGAGATTGTGTGGACTTGGCAGTACAAGATATACTTCATGATGGGACCGTGTAGGTCAGGTTGGTGGTTGTGAAGGTGTTTTCCAGCCTGAATGATTCTGTGTTTCACCAGAGTTTGTCCTCTAGCTCTGTTCCTCATTCATATAGGACAAAGTTAATTTTTGTGTCTGTTGATAAGAAGCTTTGGGCCAACTATCCGCTAGCTGAGTGTTGCCAGTCTCTGTGTCTGAAGCACATCAGCAGCAACGTGGGGAAGATTCCTAAACCTTGGGATGTCGAGGCCAGAGCTAAAAGGGATTTCAGCTGGCATTATATGCACCTGGGTGTGCATATTTAATTGGCTTCTCGTGATCTACAATCCAGGGCAATGAAAGAGGCTCTTCTCTGAATACTGACCTGATCTTCTTGATGCTCAGGTACTCTTATCTCACAGAAGTGCCCTGAGCAGGGAGATGTGGACTTTCATAAACACTATAGTCCTTACATGGGAAAATCTTTGTGTGATGAGAATATATTGAATTACTTATCTGATTTAAAATGAGGGCTTAGGGCCATCTTCCAAGAGGCTCTGGGCCAGTATTGCTAAGGAGCCTGAATTTTCTGTTTGAAATAGTCTTCACAGGTCAGTAGTACTGCAAGCACAACATGAGAAGGATTGGGCTGTACTTGTTCTCTCAGACATTCAGTGCTAGCCAAAAAATGGAAGATCATGAAAGTGTGGTTTCAAACTGTCTCTGGCTAAGTACTACCTGCCAGAACTGCGATGCAGGGTATTCAAATTCTCAATCTTCCTGGTACAAAATTGACTTGTGAATCAAAACCATTCAGTAAAGTATTTCCTCTATTGGAGAAATGCAGTTCAGATGGACTGAACTGGCAGTCACTTCTCTAGCAGACACTTCTACTAGTGCAGGTCCTGCCAAAGAGGTCACCAGTCCATCACAACGCCTGTTCTTATAGGACAGTCTTTCATGTACTTTGTGAGACCCGCATTAAACTCTGTCACAAAGACCAGTAACCTTTGAAAATGCCATGATTTTGCCATTTAGAAAGCATCTGTTTATGGTGTAGCTCACTGGGAAGCCCATTCACCTCTGGCTGCTTTGGATGCATTTGCAAGGCAAAAGTGATGCAGTGAGAATTCCAATGTAAGGTTAATTCCTGGGGTTTATTTTGCAAGTTTGAAAGTGGCAACTTGTTGGCCTTGAAAATTTTTCACCAATACCAGAATAATCCAGAGGGAGAGATTTCTTTCTTCTTACTCAGACCATGAGATAATTAGCAGATTTTAATGACTGCTTGAGAAAGCAACCTAATTAGCTATTAGAAACACCTCTCACTCCCCTCTCCCTTTCCTGGTCCCTAAATGAAAGACATAAAGTAGCCAGTCATCTCTGTTACTGGATGCATTTCAGAGATATTTTTCTAATTTTTCAAGCTAATTGCATTTCCTCCTTTTCCCCCAGTTTGACCAACAGGTCCTTTCCCAGCCATGTCAGTTTCCTGCCTCTTCTGCTTTATAAAAAAGGATGTTTTCTGCTTCCTCAAAAGTGTTAAAAACAGCCACACTCTGTTGCATGCAAGTCACCCATAGCTCTCTGCTGTAGGGAGCAACTTGGTTCAACTTGGTTCAACTCTTTGAAAAGGCAAATGATAGCAAAGGGATTTCCCCTTTGGTTCCTGTGGCATCCCCTGTGGATGCCCCGTCCATCTCTGGAGGGCCAGGTTGGATGGGGCTCTGGGCAGCCTGGTCCGGTATTAAATGGGGAGGTTGTTGGCCCTGCATGCGGTGGGGATGGTTGGAGCTTGATGATCCTCAAGATCCCTTCCAACCAAAGCCATTCTATTATGATTCTGTGATTTTATGGTTGAAGTTCCAAGGTGGTCTGTGAGCCTGGTCCTTGCTACAAGTGCATCTTGTGCTTTCACTTTACACGCAAGAGCATTTGCTGTCATAGCCACTGGTCTTTGGAGCTATGTCCACATTTGGTTTAGTGACAAATTGCCAACCAGATTGCTCCACTTGGCACTGAGATCTGCCTTTGGAATACCTTCTTTTTGTTGATGCTTGGTAGTAAGGTGAAGGAGGTACACAGCCAGCATGGTCTGTTTTTCTTGCATGTCTTATCCTCAGTGATTTCATACAAGATAGAAAATAGACCTCAGCCCCTGTTTCTCCTTCATCTTTACTCAGGGAACTACTGACAAGATTTTCTGCTCACCAAGCACAGGTGGATAGCTTTTCTGAACAAAATAGCTTCTCTCCCTCTGGCCATGGGCTGTGGTGTTTTACCATGTTCGTTAGGGCTCCTCCTGTCCTCAAAGAGTTGCTGATTGCTCTTGTATCTCTTCAACTCCTCTTCCCTTCTCCCCCAGTGGCAATGTAAAATGATTTCAAAGCTTTGAATAGAAAGAGATAAAATAAAAGCGGGAGAGGACTTTTGCTTTGCAAGGTGACATCCTCTCCTGTCAGTTGCCATTCCCTTAAACAGCACTGATGCTCTACAACCCATCAAACTGAGGTGGACACTTGTGCTCAGGGGGTGTGAGTGCAGCACACGAGCTGCCCCGCCACTGTAGGGAAAAAGATTCTCTGCTGCTTTCCAGGGAGATGGCGACCTGCTTCACCTTTTATGTAACTGGTCCAGTTCTATGATGGACTTCACTGTGACACACATCAAAACATGTGCTTAATGTGTGATGCTTGCTAAATCAGACCCTTTGTACATGGCAGCCTGGCAGCTCTTTTAGCTTTGACATCAGCTCTAGGAAGACACTGCCTTAGGTGTTTGTGAGTGTGAGTCTAAGTTGAAGTATATTGGTGTAGCTCCACTGATGTTTTATTCCATCAGGTGTTGCTTCTCCTGGGAAGTCCTGTCCATCTCACATGATACTCTGTGAGGCTGAGACCATCTACCTGGCTGATTTCCTTTTCTAAGCCATCATCTGCAGCTCTCTGTTCTCACAGCTTGTTGTTATGGAAATAATACAATTACAGTCATTGTGAGTAAAGAGGAAATGCAGTCTGCCAGAGGGGAGAAAAGGAGACCAATTTTCAGAGGTTTACTAAAGTATTTGATGAGAAAGAAGTGAGGAGGGAGGGAAAAAGAACCACAAAGAACTATGCTGTTTTCCAGCTGTGACACTGTTTTTCTCAAATGATTCAGATCCCTTTATGTTCTTCTGTGGACAACGGGCAAATCTTGGTCAGTGTATCCACTGTTTGGTTAATTAATACTCCCTAATCAAGCCAGTGGAGGTGGACAGCTTTTCAAAACAAATAAGTCCCCAGCCTACAGCAGTGGTCTCCTGATGCCGTGTTACTTTGGCTTCTGACATGTTTTTTCTCTTCATTAGTGCTCCTTGAATCTTCAGGGAACAGCCAATATCTCCTGCCATCATCCTTCCCTTCCACACGACTGCCTCCTGATCTGTTCTCATGCAGATCTGTTCCCTAAGCTGGCTCATGTCACACGGTTTCCAGCTATTCTCTCTTGCAAACCCAAATTTGTTCTCTTTTAGACTAGGAAACCACATTTAGTCATGTGATGGAGCTATGGATGAGTTACTGTAATGGAGGAGGATCAATGCAAGGGACCTTATGGAGACCAAATCCATTTTATCTTTGAGAGCAGTGTGACCTGTTGCTCACACTGGGACCTGACATGCTGGTTTCAACTGTGCAGAGGGTCAAAGACCAGGCCGGCCTGATGGATCCAGATGGAATCCAGATCCCAGAGCAAAGGGATTCTGTAGTCAGTACTTCCAGTGCAGGACACACAGATGTCTGAGGAACAGCAATCCATGTTGATAGAGACAGATATCAAGAGCAAAAAGAGGCAAGTGGGTTCTTACAGGTCACCGTGTTAAATGTAAGTCTTGCATCCTTGCTTTTAGCTGCGTTTCTTGTCTTTTATGTTTAGGAACAAGTGTAAAGAAAATGTGAGATGTGAGACTTGGATCCATTGACCTTGTCAGTGCCACCACGTCAGGCATTTTGTGTGATAGCACCTCCATACAGACAGTGTAAAAAGAGACATGTGAAACAATGAGCGATGAGACAGACAGTAGGAGATGAAGTTTCTGTATGAGTGTCACTCACCAAGTCTGTAGGATTTTGAATCTTACAAATCTTTATTTTCTATACCTTCTATACCTGATTCAAACTGTTTTTAAACAGAGAAGAAAAAACATTCATTTTTGCTCTGTGGCCGGGGGCATAAAATGTTGCTAGCTCTGGAATCATCTGACTTGGAGATATCACTGAAAATGATTTCTCTGAAGATGAAAGAGTTCTTTTCTTTAAGCTCTTTGTTGTCAAGCAAAGACTTGTATGCCTGTGGTTGCTCAGGCCTTGAGTAGTGACCCATTGCTTAGGCCAGCTTTCAGATGACTGTGTGCTGTTTGATCCAACAGCGTTGACTCCTCTGTCTTCCTCCCACCAAGTAGATGCTTCTGGGAGAAAGACACAGAGAAACCGAGTATTCTGAAAGAGAAATTTTTGTTCTCAGCAGACACATTTTTCTCATCAAAGCCAGCCAAGTGGAAGCGGAGATAATCACCAGAAGAGCATAATTAGGCAAAACTGCAGAGATTTTGTATAGAACCATAGAATGGCTTGGGTTGGAAAGGACCTCAAGGATCAGTTAGTTATAGCCTCCCTAACATGGGCAGGATTGCCAACCACTAGATCAGGCACTAGACCTGGGCACCATCCAACCTGGCCCTAACACCTCCGGGGATGGACCAACCACACCTTCTCTCAACAACCAGTTCCAGTGCCTCAGAACTCACTGAGTAAAGAATTTCTTCCTAACATCTAACATAAATATCTCCTCATTTAGTTTAAAGCCATTTTTCCTTGTCCTATCCCTATTAGACTGTGTGAAAAGTTGTGTATAATCAAGCACTGGCTGCTCCAGACGATGGAGAGATGGCAAGACTGTGGTTTGTTCCACAGAAGAAAACACTGCTGGGCAAAGTCTAAAATAGCTTTACTGAGATCCGTTTTCATGTGGCAACACCAGGCAAAGATCTATTGGAAGGACAGATGTCTGTTGGGCCAGTGTGAGGACTGTGGACTTCAATGTGAGTTTGTTGACTGAGGACAGGACAAGCTTTATGGTTAAAAAATAATTAGAGGGAAGGTAAATCAACTCATTTTCTATTGTGTTGCTTTGCCCAATTCTGGATAACAGGATAGAGATTGACTGCGATGGCCATTCATCGTATTTATCTTTTCTGTATCTATTTCAGAGCAGTAAGCGGAGTAAAGAGGCCTTAACATGAGGCTGAGGTTTCCATGTCTGGTCTCACAGCTAACCAAAATGAGGTGTGTTGGCTATCTGTCTAGATATCTTCGTAAAAAGGTGAGGTAACGAAAGGTTCAATTTTCCAGACAGAGAACATTGCCCTGTGGGCAGGGTACATCATGTCTACTTGCAATGATTTCTGCTTTACTCCAATCCATTTGCTTGAAATATTGCAGAACTGCCTGATGGTTTGATCTGTAAGCACTGAGAGCAGGGATGGATAAGCCAGGGTCCAAGCTAAACTGTGTGTAGGAGCTTTCTGCTTGTTCTGCTTTCTACTTGTTCTGCTTTCTGCTTCTTCTGCTTCCAGCTTCCCCTCTTTCTATCTAGAATATAATCTGTCTTATGAGGGAAAATTTGTCATGCATCTGTTGTGTCCCATCCCAGAGAAAACCACACTGCACTGATGATGTGGAAATCCTTCAAGATAAGAGCCCTGTAAGAAATGCTTTTTCTGTATAACATTTAATTATAATTACTTTTATTATTATTTTTAATCAGGTCCTACACCAGTAATTTCATCTAACTTTGATTATCCAGAGGATTTAAAACTCTTAACTCCTACTTAGTCTTGCATGAAGAATACTCCCATCTCTCTTAACTCATATTCCCCAGCAAATTCTCCTGGCAGACAACAGCTTCTGCCTTGTACCCTATTTCTAGAGCCACTGGCAGAAAGGCCAAACAAAAGGAGGGGAGATGAAGACTGGATATGAGGAAAAAGTTCTTTACAATAGGGGTGGTGAAGCACAGGAACAGGCTGCTGAGAGAAAAGGTTGGTATTTTGTGCCTGGAGACATTCAAGGTCAGGCTGACCCACACTGAGCACCTGATCGAGCTGTAGATGTCTCTGTTCACTGCAGGGGAGTTGGACTGGATGACCTTTAAAGGTCTCTTCCTACTCAGATGATGATATGACAAGATGGTATGCAGTGTTACAGACCAAATGATTGACTTGTTCTGCAGAGAAGCTTCCTATGGCTTTTTTTTGTTGAGAAGAACGCTGGTATCTGGCTGATGCATTGCATTATTCAGTAAGACACCTTTAAACCTTACAGATTTCTGGGAGGAGGATTCTAAGCAATGTCTGTTGCTTCTTTAAGGATCTCCTGTCGAGTTTGGTAGAGTCATAGAAGTGGCGCAGAGTCCAGAAGATTATCAGCCAGTTGCTGGTTTCCTTATTCATAGAAACATAGAATGGTCTGGGTTGAAAAAGACCATAATGATCACCTAGTTTCAACTCCCCTGCCATGGATAGGGTCACCAACCACTAGACCAGGCTGCCCAGAACCACATCCAGCTTGGATTATTAACAATTAAACCGTATTAGAAAGTAGCTTCTAGCTTCTGATGAACCCTGCCAGGCTTTGCCAAGGACAGGAATGCCATGGCTTACCTAGAAAGGCTGCTTCATCCGGCATTTCTCTGAACTGTGCCAACAAATGGGATCCGCTGAGTCCAGAAGTTGGACAGGGAGGTGAGGGGCTAAGATATTTGAATGGGTCTGCTGACGTTCATGGCTGTGTTGACGTGTTTCAGCAGTAACTCTTTTGCCACCAGGATTTGGACTCAATTTATTGGAAAATAAACATACCTCACTGATATTGCTGAAGAAATCACTGGGGTGTCCAAAATACTGAATGCAGTAATGATTATCATCTATTTTATAATTTGTGTCCACTTTGCTTGGAGAAGCCTTATTTGTGAATATGTAAAATAATTCAGAGACAAATTGGAGGGTACAGTAGCAATATATATGTGACCTCATAAAATGGCTGATGTGGACTTAGCAGCCCTGATTTGTTATCCAAAAACCTGAAAGGATGTGAGGGTGTGGGGCTTACAAAAAGAAGTAAAATATCTTTCATTGAATCAACCGATGGAAATCAAAGGAATTGAGAGCACGTTTTTGTACAGAAATCTCTTCTTGAGATCTGAAAAGAAACAGCAAAATCCCAGTTAAATACTAGTTAAGACACAATTATTGTTCTTCATTTAATCTAATTAAGCCTTCAATTTAGTGAGAAAAAGCAATTAGCATCTGAAAAGCTGAGAAGGGTGGTAAAAACAGTGGAGGAGGCAGGTCCATAGCCATAGTGGGAGAGAGAGAAATACTGTTTTTAATACCAGTGCAGAAGGGAGATGCCATCTGCAGAGCTGTGGATAGCCATAAAGCCTGTAGCTCTGTTGAGTTTGTGGGCTTTAATTTCAATGGGACTAAGGACTTCTACAATATATATTTTTTAAGATTATATATGTCACAAATTTATGGTAAAGCTCAGGAATAAAAACAAGAGAAGGATTATTTTCTTCGAAAATGTTCAGTTTGGGATCTGTTTTAATTCAGTATATGCTGTTTGTGTTTTTGTGCTTGCTGTGTAGTTTTTGTGAGGATGTTTTTGGTGCTTTGGATGAAATGCACTGAGTGTTGGAATGATCATGCATAGGATTCAGATGTTTGTATGGATATCTTGCGAAGCGGTCACAGAAGATTTTGAGTTTCATCCCAGAGAAACAAGGCAAAATGGAGATTGCCAAGGTCTGGTTTCATTTGTCATTTCTTGGTCTGCAGTAAGTTTGATGGAAGAAGTGAGCACTTTGGCTAAACTCCTGGGCAGCATGGAAACTAGGGGCAGAGATTATGGGAACATTGATTTCAAAGCACGATTTTCTTTCAGCGGAGCTTGTAATTATTTAGCATTCTCTGCATAAATTCCAGTAACAAGAAGCTTATGAGAACTAGGAGACTTGTTTAAGTACAGTAGCATGGAGAGGAGATTTAGATTGGACATAAGGAAAACGTTTTTTTTTACAGTAAGACTGGTGAGGCAATGGAGCAGGTTGCCCAGAGAGGCAGTGGATGGCCCATTCCTGGAGCCACTCAAGGTCAGGCTGGATAGGGTTTTGAGCAACTTGATCTAGTTGTAGGTGTCCTTGTTCATTGCAGGGGAGTTGGACCAGATGACATTTGATTGTCCCTTTCAACTCAGATGATTCTGTTTCCATGATGCTATGGATGTACCTACCTGCTGGAGCGCTTATTCAAAGAAAATTCGATTGTAGTCTCAAAATCTTGAATAAGTAATGAAGGATAGAAGTAAATATCAGACAGCGATGTTACAGCAGGAGGAATACACGTGAGTAATGTGGTCTTAGCAGTAGTAATTTGTTATCCAAAAACATGGAAGGACGTGAGAGTGTGGGGTTTAAAAGAAGTAAAATATCTTTTATTGAATCACCTAAGGTCTCCAGTTCAAATCTGTATTAGTTGTAGCTGCTGAGACTTGTTGGGGTTACTGTTAGGATGAGCAAATCCATGGATGGCACTGAGATATGTTGACCAAGAGCAGCAAAGAGCTGCAAACTGCAGAGATGTGAGCAAAGCTCAGCAACAGAGAATCCCAGCCAGGCAGAGCTGGAATGGGATTATACTGAGTGCTTTCCACATAGAAATGTATTTCAAAAAGTGTCACAGAAGTAATTGAAAAACATCAATAACCATTGATAAAAACACATAACTGGACACGCCTGGCAGAACTTCTGTCTGCAGGAAGCGATGGATGAAGATCCATAAAGAATTGAAATGAATTGTTAATCTCTTGTAACTTAAATGAGATTCACAAGAAAGATGCTGATTTTTACATGAAAAGATGACCTTGTCCTGAAACCAGATAAATTTCTCGTCTTTCTGCCCATTGGAATTGCTTTATTGGAGTTGTGTAATTTGTGTAAAATGTGATTTATTCAGTACTAAGTCAAGCAGTTTTTCTCCTAACTTAGCTGAAGTTAGGGATCCCAGAGCATTGATTTTTAATTTTTTTTTTTTTTTTTTCTGCAATCTTTAAGCTTGGACTAGGTTAGTATTTGGAAAACAAAAAAACAAAAAGCCCTCCAAAGTGCAAGAAGTTGGAGTTGTGCAAGAAATGACTGGATAGCCTTGGCTCCTCAGAGCAAGGTGGTCTGGATTTCACTACTGTTTTGACACAGCATTGAGCAATAGTGGTTAAAATATTAATTCTGACCTCTTTATGGTTGTCTTAAATCAACACATCTGCACTGCCCAAGCCAGCAGACTGAGGTTATGAACCTCAGCATCCCAGCCAAATCCAACTTTGGCTTGCAGAACAACATAACTGGTATTAACTGTCCTGTAGGCGTTTTCAAAGTTCTTGGATTTATAGATGCCATTTATTTTCCTTTCATTGCGCACAAAGTTTTCCTCATTACTATCTATGCATGAATTTCATTTCCTTCATCATCTGTCTCTTCCACTGTAAAAGTTACCTCTGAATCACAACCTGGTAAACACTCAGTCATAGTGTTCTCAAGAGCCTTAGCTGCAGTGTACGGAGGGGCATGAAATGGAGCACATTAAGCTGAAACAAAGAGTTTAAGACCAGTTCTGGGCTACTCTTTATAAGAATTTGAATTTGTCTTCATGTGTTCCACAGCTGAGATTTGGAATATCTTTAGATTTAAGCTAGCATTTTCACTAAGTGGCTGTTTACTTCAATATTCATCTCCCCAAAGAGGGGAGTTAGGGCAGAGCTGTGGGGAGGGAAAGGACAGTTGGAAGGATTGGAGGCAGAACCAAAATGTGCATGTCTGAATGTGGTCTGTGTGTTCAGTGTTTCTCAGTAATGCCAAATCTTCCTTGAGAATCCTACTCCTTGGAGACCATCATGGTCTTCCATGGGCTCTGGTCAGTGTGGTAGGGAAGCCTTCCCTGATAGTCCCACAGACGGGAATGGACCTTGCCATGGGTGAACAGTAGTTGGCTGGTGGACTATTGGCAGTTTTAGAGCAGACATTTGCAGTGGCTGTACTCCAATGCAAGAATCGCAGATGTTCTCAGAGGCAATGGACTGTTTTGGGATGTGTTTGGAAGAAAGATTTTTTGGATTTCCATTTCTTGAGGGTCCCTCAAGTCCAATGGCTGTGATCTGGCACAGAAATTCTATTCTAAACATTAATGTCCATGGCTCAAGTTTGGGTTTTAACAATCTGAGAGATGCAGAACCACTTCTGCTTGTGAGGCGTTGGTGGTGGTTGCTTGGGCAGGTTGAAAGTTTGGAAGGTAGAAGAGGTTAAGGAATGTGAAACTTCAGAGAAAAAAATACAGCGTTAACATCAGGACAATAGATGTGATGGGGTTATTGGTGAGGGAGTGATTGTTGCACAGTAGCATATGCAACAAGAATTTGCCGTATGGAAGTGGTTTGGGAAGGGAGCAGAACTATGGAAATGAGACAGGACAAACCAAGCAAGAGGAGAGTGACTTACATATGAGATTATGTACCATTAGTCATTTACATCCCAGGAGCTGGATTTGATAATCCATGTGGATCCCTTCCAACTCAGAATATCCTCAGAGTGTTCTATGATTCTGTTTCTGTAAGTGTGGGACTGCAGACAGCTGCACTTGTAGGTCAAGAGCTCTGCTAGGACTGGTCTCCCTTGTCTACCACCACACAGAATCACAGAATCACCCGGGTTGGAAGGGACCTCAAGGATCATGTAGTTCCAACCCCCCTGCCTAGCAGGGCCACCAAACATCCACATTCAGATCAGGTTGCCCAGGACCCCGTCCAACCTGGCCTTGAACACGTCCAAGGACGGGGCATCCACAACCTCCCTGGGCAGCCCATTCCAGGGCCTAACCACTCTCCTTGTAAAGAACTTCCCCCTAACATCCAACCTAAATCTTCCCTCCCTCAACTTGGATCCATTTCCCCTAGTCCTGCTGTTGTCAGCCCTTTTGAAGAGTTTACTCCCCTCCTGGGTGTAGGTTCCCACACCAGAGAGCATTTTAACTGTCTTTGATAATGGACTGATTTCTGCCTGTCCAAAGTCCTGTTCTGATTACTGAGTAGCATTTTAAACTAATGTTCCTGCCCTCAAGTTTCTGCCCATTTTTGGATCATTTTAGTCAACCTCTATCCCATCATATCCCAACTAATTTGGTGCCTGCATGTTGTCTGATGGTGACTACTGATCCCTTCCAGGGCTCTGATTTTTCCTGCTAGTCCATTTCTATAATCCATCCTAGGAATGTATTAATTGGGAGATAAGAGAATCCATAACATGTGATGGTAATCTCAGGTCACATCTGTGCCCACCGACTCCTTGTGAGCAGTTAAGCACAATGGCTGCGTGGCTAGTTAAAGCCAACTAAGCTCAACTAAAACTGAAGGACAACCTCCCTTTGGCTTTCTCTCTGCCTTGGGTCAAGTCCTCAGGAGCAGATTTCGTGTAGGAGTCTGCCCATCGTGTTTTCACTTGGATCTCATGGAGGTTGGCCTGTGGGTTTCCTGAGAGCTGGGTGTTGTCTGCATATGGTGTTAGCAGTTAATGTTCATGCTTAACCCATAGTACAATCTCCCCAGATGTCTCCATTTTCTCTCACCAGTATTTGCTAAGAGACTTCTAAGAAAGACTTCCCTCTCTAAAACGCCCCTAGTCTCAAAAAGAATCAGTTTGGATGATTGCATATAGAAGATTCCTCTGTTGTAATTCCGGTGGTTCCAGGAGGAATCCCATCTCTGCTGGCTTTTGTCCTCTTCCACCTTGCAATCCCACACTTTGCCAGAGTGAAACACTAGCCTCGTTTATGTCGATGGCAAAAACCTCCAGGATATCAGATGGCACTGTGTGCAGCTAAGGTTAGTGGCCTTTGCCTTGTAGCCAAGTTGCCCTTCCATGGTTTCTCCTGGCATTTCTCATTTCTCTTGCAAAACCAGCTGGCAGAGTAGCATCTCTTTACAGAGAATTCCCTTTGCATGTGTTATTATAAATAAGCTACTTCCCAGAGGTGTTAACAGTGAGGCTTTAAATCCTGTTGTGCTAACGAGTTTGAAGAACCTTCATCTGATCTTAACATGTCTCAGAGCTCCTAAGACCGAATTGTAGGATATTTAGAGTCTGCTTTCATCCAGAGTGGTGGCAAGCAGGCAAGCACGGTCACTACAGTTTCCTGAGGACAACTTTCATGGTGGCATTTCCAAATCTAAAGGGAAATTCCCTGCTTTGTGAGCAAAGGATAGCTGGATCTGGGCCTGAAGAGGAAAACCAGGTTTCTGATCATCTCGGTTGAAATAAATCTGAGATGTGGATGTGTAATCAACTGCAGAATCCCCATTTAGCTCAGTTTGGGTTGTGGGTGGTATTTCTTCAGTGTTCTCAGGGAATGAGGTATGCTCGTGGAAAGGGAATTGGATTCCTGTGGTTTTCAAAAGCAATGTCTTTGGGATGAGAAGACAGCACAGAGGTGAAAATCCTGGCCTGGATATTGCCAAAGCAACCTGTCCATCCTTGACCACCGTAGTGTGAGCTGGGCTTAGCAAGATACAATGAGAAAAGACTTCACTGTGACCTGAGACAAAACTGGTTTGTTTGGGGTCTGCCCAAGCTTTTACATCTCTGCTTTATCTCTCTGATGGCAGATTCCTGCTGCTGCCATATGGAAGAGTCTTGCAGAATTAAACAGCAAACTGTTTTCCTTGGACCTTTCTGGCCTGAGGAGTTTCATACCAACAGTAGAGATCTTGGGGGATGTTAATATAACTAAACATAGCTGTATGCAGAGGGGCTCATTCTCAGCTGTCATCTCAGTGACACCTGGACATATGCTCATAACCTCTTGGTTTTGTCTCCCCTCAAGTCCATAGGATGTTTCTGCATTTGCTGCTCTTGTTGCTGTTTCAAAATCTGCTTTTTATCTCCTGAAGTTCCAGTTTGTCAAGTTGACTTTTTTTTTTTTTTTTTCCACTGTTTTTCTGCTTCGAGAAGCAATTCCAGAGAGCTAGATGGATAAAGGGGCTAAATCTGGTGGCTTGGGACTTGATAAATATTTTCCCTCTGGAAGATTTAGTGTTTGCAGAAGGTCTGTGATTGATTTCGCTGGTCACTTAATTGAAGCAAAATGAAAAGCGAATTTCCAATAACCTAAACCATTATTCATCCAAGATCACAAATCTGAGTCCAGGGAGACTTCAGCAAATCTCCCTCCCTGTGTGCAGTACAAGGGATGAGAGGAACCCTCTTTTGCATTCATATGCACCGGAGGTGCACTGGGGCTGCGTCACAGCACTGCTAAAGATTTTCATTCAGCTTTGTCATAAACGGTGGTGTACTGCAAACGCTCAGATACCACTGTGACAGAAGATCAAATAAATATCTCAGTAGATGGATGACTGTAGGGAAAAGCGGACTTGGAGTCTAACTCACTTTTCCCTTTGTTCATTTTGGGGGAAATCTTGATTTGAGTCTGGTGAGGGTGTGACTGTTCAGTTCAACAGTCTGGGGTTTAACTGTTGGCTTTCCAGCTCTATGAAAAGACGTGCAATGAAGAAGAAGCACACTGTTTAATGGCAGCTCCTCCTGGGACCAAATGCGTCAACCTTAAAACAGCGATGTGACAACGTGCATCACAATACTCTACGTAGATGCAGCTGTGATGGGCGCGCAGATGGGAGTTGGATTGCTTTTTATTTCCATTTATGTTGATGCTGGAGCCATGCAGGCAGCGGGCAGCACAGCCTGCATCTCTGCCAGGCTCCGAGTGCCAACTGTACCTGGCTGGGGTCCAGCACTGCTCCGCCTCAATTATACTATCAGAAAGGAGATGATGATGTGAAAGGTTGATGAGGGCTTGGCAGAAATGTGGCAGGAGGTTCCTGCAGCCAGGTAAAATGTCACTGAAGGGTTTGTGTAGGGGTGTGTTCTCTTATGGGGGAATTTTGGACAGCTAAGAATGAGCTGCCTGTCTTCTTTCTTGTTGTGCTGCAGTGCTTTCGTGTTGAAGCCCATCGTTCCACTGCATTGCAGGGTGGTTGTTAGGAAAATGAGAGGAGAGCAGGGATGCAATTTTAATATGCAAAAGTATGTTGCCTCCACATATGCAAACCAATCCCAAAACACAGCTTGGATTAATGCTGGGAGTGGTGTAGTGACCATCTCGGAGGAGCAGAGTACCTTCAACACTGAAGTCATTGGAGCGAAAGGGATGTTTTTCTTCATAGAATCATAGAATGGCTTAGGTTGGAAGGGATCTCAAGGATCATCTAGTTTCAACCTGCCTGCCATGGGCATGTCTGCCAACTGCTACATCAAACACCAGCTCAGGCTGCTCAGGGCCTCATCCAACCTGACCTTGAGCAGCTCCAGGGGTGGGGCATCCACAGCTTCTCTGGGCAGCAGTGCCAGTGCTTCACCATCCAGCTCTTGAGAATTCACAAATAAAAAGATGCAATACTAAACTTGATCAAGGGACCGTTGAGGCAAAAGGGAAACCTTTGTATGGAATCAGTGTCCTGCAATTAAAAGAAGTCATGATTACAGTGTATTAGTAGTGGTCACCTTTATGGCAGCAAATAGACTGTAAAAGGAACTCAAACCGAAAACAGAAGCTGAGTCACTTGCTCTCAGAAATAAGATTTAGTCTTCAGCATGGGACCAGAATTCTGAGTCTGGCCTTTGTCATACTTATTTGGCAACAATTCCCCATTCACCCTTTCCTCTTTCCATGTAGTATTTCAGGTCAGACTGCCAGGAAATCCTGTCCCAGGCAAACAGACATCCTGGCACAGGATCCCATCCCAAGAAGTCTGAGGTGCCTGAGAAGCTGGGGATGGGCTCACAGCATCCAGGAGTCAGCTGTAACCAGGGGCTGTGCAGAAGCAACAATGAGCAATTCTAGCTAATCCAATTAACTTCACTCTTCAGTCATCATGCTCATTAACTCCCTTCTATTATTAATGTTAAAAACTCACAGCAGCAGGATTATTTATTTATTTATATACTGATTATTGAGAGGAGGGCGTTTCTTCTTTCAAATAAGAAAGTTTTGCAGTGGAAGTATTTTTGCTGTGAGCTAATTGAATCATAGCATCATGAAATCGTTTGTGTGGGAAGGCACCTTCAAAGGTCATTTAGTCCAGCTCCCCTGCAATGAATAAGGACATCTGCAGCTCCACCAGGTCGATCAAAGCCCTGTCCAGGCTGACCTTGAAGACCAGGGATGGAGCACCAATCACCTCTCCAGGCAACGTCTTCCAGTGTTCCATTATCCTTATTGTAAAAAACTTTTTCCTTATGTTCAGTGTAAATCTCCCCTCTTTTAGTTTGAAACCACTTTCCCTTGTCCTATCACAACAGACCCTGTTGGAGAGTCTGACTTCTTCTTTCTCATAGCCACCCTTTAGATATTGAAAGGCTGCTCTCAGGTTTCCCTAGAGCCTCCTCTTCTCCAGGTTGCACACCCTCAGCTTTCTCAGCCTGTTTTTGTAAGGATGGTATTCCATCCCTTGGACCATTTTGGTGGCTGTCCTCTGGATCACTCCAGCAGGTCCATGTCTCTCCTGTGCTGAGGACTCCACATCTGGACACAGTATTCCAGGTGGGGCCTCACCAATGCAGAGCAGAGGGGCAGGATCACCTGCTTTGGCTATATATCAATATATACGTTTCAGGATATATCATTGCTGATGTATATTGTAGCTTACTGTATCAGTGTCATATGCACTTCGTGGAAAGACATTTGGTTGGAGAGGAGCTCAAGTCTACAGCCCATACACAGCTCCAGAAGCAAATTTCAGAACCTGACACTCACCTGGCTCTGCTTTGCTTTCTCCAGAAGACCCAGAGTCTGCTGAGGAAAGAAAGAGGAGAGTGAGTGATGGGAAACTTAGTTATATTTTCCAGTGGCTTTCCCTTGGCGCTGCTACCATCGACCTTGGCTGAACCTGCTGCACTCATAAAGATGAGAGCCATTTCTCATTGCAAGCCCGGGCCTCATGGCCTGTCATTTTTTTTTTTTTTTTTTTCTTTTTTCTTTTCTTTTTTTCAAGAGCAGTGCTTAAGCACATCCCAGGCTCCATGTACTGGAGGTCTGGGAAGCAGGTCCAGTGAAACCCAACTAGGTACTCTAGGGAACTCTAAGATGAAGCAAGAAACTTCTGTGTGGTGACCTGCTGCCCTCAGCAAGGCCCAACATTGTCACATTGTCCTTGCCTCTAAAATTTGCTCCATTATGTGACCAACCCTGTGGAATTTTTCCCTTGTCCCATCTAGCTCTAGGTTGTAGATAAATAAAAAGGATCTGTGTTTTTAACCAGGGCTACCCTAGGGTGAAGATGTGTAATAACCTAAGGAATAGACTGTGTCACCTATGTGCTATATCATGTGATGCTGCTGCTCTTCAAGATGTTGAAATGGACTATCAGGGTCTATTGAAGCACCTTGAGCTGCAAAACCAACAAAACTGTATAAAAGTATTTTTGCCTTAGGAGTAGTGAAGCAGTGAAACGTTGCCCAGTGATGTGGTGGATGCCTAATTCCTGGAGACATTCAAGATCAGGCTGGGTGACTCCATGAACAACGTTACCTAGCTGTAGGTGTCCCTGTTCATCGCAGAGGAGTTGGACCAGATGACCTTTAAAGGTCCCTTCCAACTCCAGCTATTCTGTGATTCCGTGATTCTATCCAAACCACCTCATGCTGCTCCTGGTGTAGCTTTTTCCATGGTGATACAGAGAGTCTATGGAACCTGAAAGAATGAGAGCAGACTGGTAGGAAGCAGAAGGGCATAAAATAATATCAGAGCCTCAGATGAGAGGCGAAGGCCTTGAGTCAGAGGAGGTTCAGGTTGATATGAAGAAATATTTCTTCTCTGCAAGAGTAGTAATGCATTGGAACGGGCTGCCCAGAAAAGTGGTAGAGTCATTGCCCCTGCAGGTGTTGAAGAAAAGGGTAGATATGGCATGGTGGGGTTGGGTTGATGGTTGGACTAGATGATCTTAGTCATCTTTTCCATCATTAATGATTCTGCTTCATTTTCTCACCATGAGTCTGATCCCACCCTTTCAGGGAGGCAGTAATCTCCAAACTCCTCTTGGTTCCATGGGTCCCATTGCAGCACAGTGAGGCTTGTAGGGAACTGAAAGTCAAGGCTGGGCTATTTCTTCATTGCAAGGTTTTTTTGTCCAACCTGACTGTTTCTGCTGAAGGTGATGAAGTTTCCCGTCTTTTTATCCCTTGGAAATTGTTTCACAGTGCAGTAAATGCTATTCTCAGCATATTTTCTGGAGCTACCACTCACATTTCTTCCTGCATGATAATCAGTCAATATCCTTCATTAGAGTCATTCTGTCCTCTTGTTTTTCACCTTTGCTGCTTATTTCAGCTTTGCTTCGTAGCACATTGAACTCCACATGTTCCTTTTCCAGCCTGTAGAAAGCTGGATGAGATTTTCAGTAGCCTGGGTCATCCTGGGAGAAAAGAGGTATGTTAGAGGGCAAGCAATTTGTTTGCTCAATATTCTGAAATTGGCAGCCTTTTGGTTCTCCAGTTGCATGTGCCTATGTATAATAAGTCTTCTGGGAAGCAGGGGTGGATAGATGGGGAAGTATCTTTAAAACAAGCATGCACTCTGCATGGTGGTGGATGGAGTCATTTGATTTGCTGTATGTACAGACAGCAGCAGAGTGCACGGAAAATTGCTCCTGCAGATCAAGAGGTCTGAGCTATTTGGCAGTGAGTTACTGTGGAGGGCAGAAAGTTGCCCTGTTCCCAGTGCTACAGGTGGGAGGAAGCCGTCAAGGACATTGCATCTTATAATATTGGGCTGATTCATATCGGTCGGCATCGATGTTTGCTGCACAGTTTGATGTCACCTCTCAGTTTCTTGAGACTCAGGCTAGTACTTGGACACCTGGAGCATCCTTCATCTTCAGTTAAAAGGCTGTTGTTGGCATATCCCTATGATTGACATTACAGCATGTGATGCTGCAGACAGCTTTTCCCAGAAAGCCAGAGGAGGCTCGTTTTTAGCCCAGCAGTTGCCACTGACTGTGAAGTGCACAACGAGAGCTCTAGCTTAATACCCAACAGGATGCAGCCACACACCTCTCCGGTGGCGCAAACAATATAATGTAAAATAAAATTAATCCATCTGCTAAACCTCAACATGTCATTAGATAATTATCAGTATGATATAATCTCCTCTGAGGAAGATCTTATTCTATTAAAAAGGAATTGGCCTACATTTTAGCTGCGAGAATGACAACGTGCTCTTTATATGAGATTTCTTGGATTTAAAGCATCCAGTGATATCTGATAAGCAGCCTTTTTGGGCTAGAGAACTCTAGTATTTCTTTTATTTACTTATCCATTTTCAATAATGATTGTTTTGCAAATCTTCACTTCGGTTTCAAAGGCTGTTTAGTCTTGCACAATGAAGAGTCCTTCAGAGTTTAGACCTTTCTACTCCACAAGGCTATCAGAGCTCATTGGCTGACCACAGAGATAAGGGTCTGGACTGTCTGCAGTACCTATAGAAGGATTCATTTGGAAATCCCACCTGATGTGAGTAGTTAAGGGATCCTTACCACATTGTCAGCACACACTGATCTGGAGATTGCAGATGGTTTGGTAGGAACAGCGGTGTGGCCTAATGAATAGATGTTCTCCTGGGGCAGCCTGGGTTTTCCATCTCCTCTCGGTCTGTCCCTGCCTTGCTTGGTGGTGGTAGAATAAAACAGAAATGGAAAAACAGAATAGAAAGGAATGGAGTAGAACAGTTCAGTTGATGGGAACCTACAAAGATAAACTCCAACTGCAGCTAATGTTGGAAGGATCCTTCTTTCACTTTCCCTCTTTGGAAATGAAGATGATATTATCATCCTTTTCTCCTAAGCATCCCAAGGGTGAGTTGGATCATGTGTGAGATATTCAGCCTAATGTATTTGTTGCTGAGTCACCATCCCAGCACACTACTGGCAACCAGCACAATCCTGTGCTGTTTGCCATGTGGACTGACTTCAACTTAGATGCATTAAGAACATTAATATACTTTTTTTTAACCAAACCCTTTTGTGCTGTCCAGTGGGTAAATGAAGATATTCTCATCCTTCCTTTAGCCTAGCTTGACCTTTGAGTGCTGTCCATGCCCTTTGGGCTCTCATGCTGCAAGGACCAGTTCTGTATCTCTGTGTTACAGTACCCAGGGTTTGGGTCGTAAGAGGTAGAGAAGACATTTCTGGAGTTATCACATGGAACATTTGCACCAAAACAAAAATTGGTCCTACCTGATTTGGTGTCCACTTTGATGCAGTCAGTGTAAGCTTCTTTCATCCAGATAGCAGAAGCTGCATTATAGAGGCGAGGCACTGAGAGTTGTCCCAGGACTCCCACAGTCTGTCTTTTCCTTGGATGACAAGGCTTGACAATCTCATCTGATAACCTGAAAGGCAGCTGAAATCTCTCCTCCACCCATTTCTCTGCACAGTGTTGGTCAGCTGGTTAGATGTCATGTGTTTTGCTTGAGCTGTGCTCTCCTAAAGCATCAGCCAAAGACATGATGTCCAACTGGAAGGAACCTTGGTCCATTGTGGCTCTGAGCATCTCCCACCTCTTTGCTTGCACTGATCTCAGTTAATTGACCACTGGTTGCTCTGTGCTTGGAGAGGCATTAGGAAATTATCTTCATGTTGATTTACAAGTTTGCTAAGAAAGAAGAGGCTCCAAGGTTTCCATGTGAGTTTAATGAAAGCAGGTGGCTGAGTACAAGAGAGAGAAGCGAATCAGCACTGCACTTAAGGGCAAAGCTTACAGTGAGTGCAATCATGTTATGGGACACCAGAGGCACTGCATGATGTGGGGCTGGCAAGAAAATGTGTGCTGAGTGAAAGGCACAAGGAAGCAGGATTTATAAAGCTAAGCTGCACACCCAGGTATTTGCTTAATATATGTGTGGCCAGCTGTTCGTATTTAGGAAGGCTGGGGCTGAGAAATTCCCTTTGCGCATACAGCAGGAGATGAGAGCTGTAAAGCTCTTGAATTACTGTGAGAGTTCTTGAGTCCTTCATCAGACACTCAGGAGAACATATTTTACATATATATATATATATATAACTGAAAGCCCTGAGTGTGAAGACCCCAACTCTATCCCAGCTTATGAAATCTTACGACACAGTAGAGCAGTGCATGGAACACAGTGGCAGTGGATCTCTCTCCAGAGATGGGATAGGATGAGATGGAGCTTTTTCCCTTACTGCAGGCAGAGTGGAGGAGGCTGATTCACATCGGGATGCTTACTGTTCTCTTGACCTGCTAGGAATGTGGCAGTTTCCCTTCTTATTGGAGCTACTTTTGCAGACAACTTGCGGGGCACACAGAGGAGCACATCTCTCAAGCTGTACCTCAGTTTCCCTCTGTTCCGTGTGGCAGTGATACTCATTTGTGGGCATACTGGGGATGGGCTGACGGTTGGACTCGGTGATCTTAGATGTCCTTTCCAACCTTAATGATTCTGTGATGCTGCTCCACTTTTAGAGCATGCAGACTAAGCAATATAGACTATTTGTTTCTGGTCTCTGCAGACATCATTAACAGAGCCCTTACTTTCGAATTAGAGCTCACCTGAGCCAACAGGCATGGAGAAGAGCTCTGTGTGGACTTCTCTTTCTGTTCCTACAGTGTGCATCTCTCTTTCCAGTGCTGCCATGTCCAGGCATTACGATGCAGAACCACAAGATTTTTTTGGGTTGCTGAAACAACAGTTTTTGCATGGAAGTGATGATGATGAAGGGATGTGTGATGAACAGGAAGCTATGAAGTAAGGCTGTGTTCATCTTCTCCCTGCTCAGCTTTTTACCCTGCTCTGTTTGGCCTCCTCAAAACACATAGAGGGACCCATAAAACCCTGAAACCAGTGGAGATCATCAGTGTGCAGGATTCTGTTCCTGCAGGATTTGATTTCCATGACAAATGCATTGCCAAGGGTTAATCCCTACACTTAGAGCTCAGCTTTGAAAGGGAGCTTCCTTGCTTTCCTTCCTAAATAGTGATCAATTATAGTTGTCTGAAATGTCACCCAGAGCATGTGACACGGGCTGGTGACACAGGCATGGGGGAAACATGTTCTTCTTTATTTAAGACAGGCAGAGCAGGAGAACCAAATTGATTTGTGCAGGTCGCCAGTGCGGCGGATCAGGCTCCAGCAAGCTCTGCACTGCAGCTAATCGCCTTCTGCTGTTCAGCTCACCTTTCTGCTCCTTCCCCTGCTTTTCTGTTTGGCAATTGATCCTCCCCCCCAGCAACTTTTTCCCTTCTGCAAATTTCACATCTTCTTTCAAGTTTGCCTGATAATTTATTCTGTACTGGCAAATCTGAACTGTAAGTCTCCAGCTATTCTAGTGAGTTATGCTAGGAGGACAGATGATGCTCAGCTCCTTGTATTACACAACCATGCACTGCGCATCGTGATTAATTGTAAGTAGCTGCTTCTTGTATGGATGAGAATAGGCACCTCTTTGCCAGTCCCTGCAGCATGCTGGATCAGGGGAGATACCTTATTGCTCTCTACCAACTGCCTGAAAGGAGGTAGTAGTGAGGTGGTGATCAGCCTCTTCTCCCGGGTAACAGTGTTAGGACAAGAGGTGGTGGCATTAAGATGCATAACGGAAGTTCAGTTTGGATATTGGGCAAAACTTTCTCTCAGATAGTGGTTGAGGCACTGGCACAGGCTGCCCAGGGAGGTGGTGAACTCACCGTACCTGGAGGTGTTTAGGAAAAGGGAAGATATGGCATGGAGGGACATGGTTTAGTGGGGATGGTTGGTGGTTGGACTAGATGGTTTTAGCGGTCTTTGTCAATCTTAATGATGCTGTGATTACATGATTGCTTTGGCATGGAAGAACCTGTGCAAATCATAGAATTAATGAGGCTGGGAAGAGTCTTTGGTGGTCCTCCAGCTCCAGCCTTGTGGAGTTTCTGATTTAAGAGTTTATTTTCTATCTAAGGAAAGCAACAACAGCCAGCAGAAGGAAGCACATCACTTTATCCTCCTCTTCTCTGAATGCAAGCATCACCCAAGGAGAGAGAGTTGTGTGCCCACCATGCATTTGTTGGGTTTCCTGTGGAATGCATTCGCCAGAGTGGAGAGCATCTGCTCTGTGTCATTTTCAAAAACTCCCTTTAGACTTTGGCACACACTGCTGCTGTGTTTTCAGGCAGATCCATAATTTTCCAGTGGATTCTTTTTCAAAACAAGACAACATGTTTCCATGTCAAAGCATTTAGTGAGGGCTTACCGATTTTGATGCAGGGCTTTTGTGCTAAAGTAGAGAGAGGTACAGACTGCTTTGTTTTCAATCAGGATCATGTAGTTTGACAGTTTTTAATGATTTTTTTGTTGTTGTTTTTTTGCCTTGCAAGGAGTATTTTTTTTGCCATGCTCATTTAAAAGGAAATCAAAGTGGAGCCTTCCTGCTGATACTAAACAAGCCTCCAGTCACACTTGCAGAATCTCTCCAAATGTGGCATTTTATCTAAATGAGCAAACACAAGCAGAAGACCAAAGTTGTGGGATTTGCACCATTCATGGTGGTGATGAGTCGATGGTTGGACCAGATGATCTTAGCCTCTTCAAACCTTAACGATTCTGTGAGTTGATGATTCTCCCTGTGCTTCATGGGTTCACCTCGCTAAGTCTCTGTGTCCCAGCAGGATGATCCTCCATCCAATTGTATTTTTCATTAAAAAAAAAAAATAAATGACATAAACTAATTCAAGATGTGTTCAAGATCCCTCAGCTTTTCTTCTTTCTTTCTTTTGAGCTCTTCAGCATCGTGGTTCTTCCAAAGCTGTGCAGCGCTGTGCATCAGGATAATCACACAATCACAGAATCACCAAGGTTGGAAAAGACCTTCAAGATCATCCAGTCCAACCATCTACCTATCACCAACAGTACTCACTAAAATCAAAGCAATGTGGATGATATTGTCCTCCTGCTTGGCTTTCACATGGATCAAGACAATGGCAATGTTGAGTTTCCTCCTATGCTCAAGGGAAGTCTCATGATCACTCTGCAAGCCACAGTACAGACAGGATTTGGGCAGGGTTTCAGACCTAAATTTTCCTATGACTCAGATAAGTGGGAAATGGGATTTCCAGTCTGGTCTGTCCTTGACAGAAGGATCCTGAGTTCTCAGCAGCAGCAAATCCTATCCTGCTGGAGCCAGTTTTCCTTGAAATCACAACCCTTGTCAGTAATATTTCTTTTCTTGGATTTTCCAGCTTCTCTTCTGCTTTTAGGCAGCAACAAAACTAAAGGCCAGGTTTGAAGGCACACTGCAGGGAGGGATTTAGGTGTCTAAGACTCACTAATACATGAATGAGTATTTTGGGATCTGATCCAAAGCTTTTACTGATGCTGATGGAAGTCTTCCCATATCCTTTAGTGAGTTTCTGCTTACGTGTTTCATCAGGGCTCTGCTAATTATCCTACATTATTAACTGCTCGATACCATTGTTGTACATCATTATGTGTGTGTATCTGTTAGTGCAATGATGCAGGCAGATGACTGCCCTCTATGTTTCTTGCTGGCCCTGCTCTCCTGGGCAAAGAGCGGGCAATGAAGGGACACTGCAATTTGCTTAATGGAAGTGGCAGCTTTGGCCCCAGGCCCTCTGTTCACCTCTGCAATTAAATCATAACGAAGTCTAGTCTTGACTGGGTGAAAAGTCAAGGCAGGTGCCTCAGCCGGAGTTGTATTAGAGGGGTGCTTAAGTACACTGACCTCCAGATTTGAGGTTGCTGATGATTTGCTGAGGGCTCCCACCCACGCTGATAGCCACCAGTATGGCTTGGTTTTCCAAGGTACATCAGGGTCAGAAAGTGAAGCAGGCACAAGATCTGGTCCATGCTGTTCCCACAGCTTAATTCCCAGCTCCCATATGTTGTTTGGGTTAGAATCATAAAATGGCTTAGGTTGGAAAGGACCTAGCTTGGGCTGGAGTTTGTCCCCAGTTGGTAGTTTCAATGCAGCTCCCATTCAGGTGGGAATATGAATATGAACAGGTATTGGGGTAGGGAATAAGCTTTAATGTGGTTTATGTATTTACCCACAGACATAGCCATCCAGATCCCACGAAAACATGGTGATAGCAGATTCCAGGCCTGCACTTCTCCCTGCCAGTGACTGATATTTTAAAATCTGATGAGACCAGATTAAAAAAAACACCAAAACAACAGAATTTGGCCATTCTTATGCAGTTTCTTCATCACCATAATCTCCTTCTCTCTGGCAAATAAGTGTCTTTCCCTGGCAGCACTGCCAAAGACTTAACTCAGAACTGACCCAGACTTTTTTGTATGAATATCCAAAGTAAAGCTTGCTCTACTTAGCCTTCTGTTTAGTCATCTGCAGTTACTTAAAAGAGAAATAAAAGAAACCTTAGAAGCTTCAGGAGGTCTGGGAGGTCATTGAATTGTCCAGAAAATAGCAGGTGTTTTCTATTTTTCCCTTTTAACAAAGACTTAAGAGGATACTTTGGTTTCATTTTGTTTGCTTGCTTGTTTTACTGTCAGAAATCAGATATATAGGGGAAATCAAGCCTTTTGCCATTGGTACATTCAAAGCCCCTGTTCCCCATCCTAATAATGTTTGATGGGAAATTTTCAATTAGCCTCGATCATTATCAACATTTTGCAAATTAGGGAAGCACAGGCACAGAAGTCTAATCATTTGTTTATGGGCCTTCTACATGTTAGAGAGCAGATTATGGCTTTCCCTTGGGCAACTCTTGATGGGCCTGGCCAGTTGCACTTGGGACTATGGGTTTATTGGAGCTGCTGAGCTCCATGCAGACTGTGTGAACTGGCTGTTTTCTCAAGACTGGCTTTAATTTTGTGCATCTCTGAAAGTGGAAACCTATAAATTAATCCAGAAATCCAGTTACTTTCACACGGGGACTTTGTGGATATTAGAGGTTTAGAGATCTGTTCGGTTTGGTCTTGGATATGGGCAAGGTGGGCATTGTAGGGTATTTGTCTTCAGCTTTCTGATCAGTTCTTCCTCCTATGGACTTGAACCTCAACCTGATTTGGTCTGCTAAATAAAACTTTGAAAATGGAAGGAAACGTACAGGCAACCCCACCAGTTCACTTGATTGGGTTGGGCAGAGCATAGCCATGTTGCTGAGCATAATCTTCTCAGTTCCTATTCTGCCTCCAAACCAGCATCATTTTTTTCCACTTGTTGCACTTCCATTCATAAAAGCATGTTGCTCTTTTGAGTTTTGAGCTGAAAGACATTATCCTCATTGCTGCTAATGTGTTCTTGGGGGTGGATGTGGTTACAAGAGGATGTTGCTACTTCTGTGGATAAAATGGTGCTTTTTTGGGACCTCAGAGCTGCTGCTGTTCCCCTTACTTCACTTTTTGAGGGATCCTTTTGCCTCTCCTGCCCTGTTTGGCTGATAAGAAAGACGTCCCAGCACTTTTTCCTTGCATTTCACTTCTTGTCCTGGCTGTAGTGTGTGGTGGTATGACAGGACTCATCCCATTCTCACCTCCATGACCAGCTGATAGTAGCCAACGTTCCTGCACACTTCTGTTTGCTTCACATCATAGCTATATACAAAGATACGCTGATTGCTTTCACATGCTGATTGCTGCATATCTCAAAGGAGTCTTTCTCCAGCCAAAGATTTAAGCTCTTCACTCCATCAGACCCCCTCTCATTTTTCCACCTTACTGTCATTCCCCTGTCCTCTGTTTTCCCGGCCCTTCTCAGTGTCACATCTGAGCCAGTGACTTTTCAAGGCAGAGGAAAAATTCCAAACTCTGTATCTCTTTTGTGGCTCATGAAGACCTTTGGAGCAGCTTTGATTTAAACCAGAACATTTGGCAGGCGATCAGTCAATAAAATATCCTAATCACTGGTAGAGATTTGAATTAAACATGTAATTAGATCTTTTTTTGTTTCTTCACTCCCCTTTTTGTTTCATACCTCCCTCCCCCCTTTTTTTCTTTGTTGTTGAAGGCTTTTTTTTTCATTCCATCAGATGGGAAAGGGAAAATAAAGTACGAACGATTGGGTTATGCTTACAGAGCTAGGTTCAGCACTGTTTAGTGCCTGCTCATGCTTTATTAATTGTGATAGCACTGCTGTCCCTCATAGGTGTTGAGCTGGCTCAGGGTCCCTGAGGAACTTCATCTGTTTGTGTTTGCAAGGAGAGACACGGCAGGGTTGTTTGGACAGATCCTGAGATGCGCTAATTAGAAGTTAAAGAGCCACTTTCCAGCACGAGACAAGAATGCATTACATGAGGAGCACTTTCTAATGCTCTGACTTTTTAAAACCACATGCCACATTAAAGCCTGTGGTGTTTCTTTGATCCATGCCACCAAAATAATTCCAGGGACAAACACAAATGGGGGATAATAACTAATTTAACTGGAATTATTGGAGAGAATTATTGCAGAAGATTAGGATTTCCAGAACAGACTGTAACTGCTGGGAGATTGGGGTCTGATGCCTGTTTATCTATTCTATTCATCTCTCTCTGCATCTGTCCTATTACTCGATCAGCTGCCCATTAGCCATCATTTAGTAACTGCTCCTGTCTTTTCTGCCTTCAGTGTCTCACCCTTCCTATTTGCTTGTTAGCTAGAGCAGATGTAAGAAAATTGCATTCTGAACAGAAGCTAAATGTGAGCACTAATGGACCAAATTTTGATTGTATGTGTGCTGGTGTAACTTTGCAGAAGCAAGAGAAACCCTTCTAGGTTTAGAGTGGGCAGCACAGTTGGGACCTCATCACTGTTAATGCTGTTAACTTGTTTAAACATTCTTTGCAGTATATCAGTAGATGGGTGATATTCAAGGGCAGAGTTTTATGACAGTAGGAACCTACCTGGGAACTTTCTTGGAACTACTTGGAACTTTCATTCCTTCTACAGCCTATAGAGAATGCCCACAGGCAGTATCCAGGACAGTTTGGTTCGTGTCTGCCATGGAATGACACATCTGTGTATCATCCATTTGTAGTATCAACCTACTGTACTTCTCTGTGCATTGTGAGAGTTGGACTGTCTGCTCTTCATATCTGTTCTGGGCTGTTCATTGAGATTCCATTTACCTATTCACTGTTGGTTTTGCATATTAAAATCTCTGCCCATCTTTGCTTAGCTAATGGGGATATTTATTCGATCTCATTTTGTAATAGGACATTAATTAGACTTTTATAATAAGATCCCTTTGGAATCACACATCACGTGTTGCATTCACAAGAGGCCTTAATACTTACATTTTATTCCTTTGAAAACCAGAAGAATTAAACATGTTTTCAACCTCGTCCCGAAGCTTGATCATCAAGCTTGCAAAACACAAAGTACACCTAATGAGTTGGGCAGTGTCTCTTCCCATCTCTCGTAAAAAGAACTCCCTTAAGTCAATCTAGGGAGAATGTACATACTATGGGAGGGGAATAGTGAAATGAAATTAAGGAGATATATTGATGTGTCTGTGTAAACTAAAGAAAACACAGTCCTCAGGGACCTCTGGGAATCTTGCGCTTGAGTATTCTTTAAGCTTCCATGGATTTTTGTCCACGTGTTGAAAATATTGTTAATCCCTGAGGTAATTTAGTGCCCAGGATCAATGAACATAACACTCAGATGCCTAATAATAGAAAATGGGATTGACGTGTTGCTCTGGTGAAATCACCCCAGCAGTTAGTTTTGCTGCCACAATAAGCACGTCAATAAGATTCCCTGCTGACTCATGGAAAGGTTTGGGGATGCAGCATGGCTTCTGGGAAGACAGCAAAGATGGGTTTGCCACAGCAATTCAGTCCCAGAAGTTGGAAAAAGGTGGATATTAATTATAGCAAAGAGTACGCGCACTTCAGAATAGGTTTGGTCACTTAATCAAGGACAGCACACGGCAGTGCTTTGACATCCCACTTCTGAAGTGCTGCTAGATATTGCTCAAATACCCTGCAGACCAGCATTTCCTACCCTATCCCTGATATTCTTCACTGCTTTCTGATACATTAAAAAACTTCTTGACCATTTCTGAGTTGAAAGATAGAAAGACAGATCTCAGTGGATCTCAGTTCCCTCTTGACCTGGCCCTTATTTTTAAGTATTTAAAACAATCCAAATTTGTTGTTTGCTTGTGTTTTTATTACTACCATTATTATTTAAGGAATGACAAGCTCTGAGAAAGGGCAAAGGGTGTTTTTCATTGACTGGTCCTTACTTGGTACCGAAAAGACCATATGTGAAAGGAAGAGAGATTAATTTTGTGGGATAAATCATTTGAGAGACTCTTTGGTCTGCCATAAATTGTCCCAAATGATGAAAGGTGTGCTGGTGTCCCAGTGTCGAAATCCAATCTCAGCACATCATGGCCATCTCAATCCTGTCTAGAGCTGACCAAATTCCCTACAGATTTCTTTACAGATGATATCTTACATAGATATATGTTGTGGCACCACATATGTTCCCTGCTCTCCTTCCAGGTCCCAAATGGGTGGTCTGACCTGGGATTTGCCTCCTGGATGTGTCTGGCACATTGAGGCATGGAGCAGGAGAAGAAGCAGGATTGCACCAGGTTGGTGTAACCCTGTGACATATGCAAAAGAGATTCCCCATTTCCATACATGAGCATGCAATGGGATTACGTTTAGAGATAAAAACATTTTGCAATTGTCTTGATGGCATTGGTCCTGTTTATTTCTGTGAGCCCTCCATCAATGAGACCCATGTTCTTTCCAGTTGACTTTATCCAGTTGAACTCCGTCCAGCAGGGCAGCACTTTCTCCAGAGACACTGTGGGATCTGCTTCAGGCAAAATCACTGCCAACATGCATGTTTGAAATCAGGTTGTTCCCATCCTGTTGTCTACAAGGAAACTTCTCTGAGTGCCAAATGTTTGCAGTAATTTCACTTGCTCTGTATTGTGCTATGCTTTTACTCCCAGAGAAAAACTGAGCACCCCAATTCAGAAGAATCAAGGGAAACATAGATGCATAGACTCACAGAATAGCCCAGGTTGGAAAGGACCTAAAAAGTTACTTGGTCCAACCTGGAAGCTTTAGTATAAAAGGATTCTTAGGTTGTGCGAGTCAATAACTTCAAGCCAGAGATAGGAGAATTCCTGGAGTTTTTCAGGGAGACTTTGTGTTGCTACATTTCCCTTGCATTAACTCCTCAGTATTTGTCTCATGGTTGGCCTTGTTCTGAAGTTGATCCTCTTTTTTCTTCCTTAAGCTTTGAGCTTATTGATGGGCTCGGATGTTAGTTGCTAGGTTGCAGCAAGCCCCTTGTACAGACACCAAACGTGCTGATGGTACTGGGCTGCATCTGAAAATTTGGGTCTGGATCCAAATTTCAGAGGCTCACAGATTTCAAGGCTGTCTGAGTCTTCGTTTCTTCCCCTTCATGGGAGGTGAATCTCTAATCTCCTCTCTTCCTAGACACTGGGATTTTGGAGTTGTGGATCAGATCACTCTCTGTGTCTCTAAATAACAATAAGGGGATTATCCTCCTTGTAGGGGTGGGGAGAGGAATGGGCTCTGCAGGAGACTCTTTGGGACCCATATGTTGGGGAGATGGTTAATTTTTGCGGTCAGGAGAAGATCAGCAATCTGCCTTGTGCCAGGGCTGCTGGGATGCTGTCTTACTGGGTGCCCCATATCCCGTGCTGCCCTTGCTTCATTAAGGATTGGGAAAGAAATTGCTGATAGTTCTTAGTGCAACAAGGAGGGGGCAGAGGCAGCGGGTGTCTGTGCAAGTCTATTACATCTGGGCTTCTTTCCAACATGAATAAAAATGTTCTGTATGTCCGGAGTTATCAATGTATGTTTTTAATTCCTGTCAATTAATCTACTCTGAATGAGATGCTGCTGTTCCCAGAATAATAGCCCTGAATGGAAGGTCTTATTTTTCAGTTGCTTTGGGGACTGGACTCTGATACGGCTGATATCACACAGCTGATTTACTCTGAGCTGAATCGAGCTCTCTTTGACCAAAGCAATGACAGTACCAGGGAAACAACTCACTTCAGAGGGCAGGCAGTGCTTCTGCAGGGCTGGGGAAGCACTGTAGCACCATCCTGCTTCAGATACTGCATCTCCTTGTTGTACTACTGGCTCTTAATGCTGTTCTGTCTCTTGGCACCTCTCACCCTTCTCTCTGAACTGTTTATTTTTCCTTCCTGCAGATGAAAGGCAGAAAAGCAAACTGCACGAACGCTGCATAGTTCATGGCTTATTGAACAATTAGTTTCAGCTCAGGGTCTGATCTTCCAGCATTTCTTTGCTTTCCTTTGTATGCTATGTGAGTCTTGGTAACTTGTTGGCTGCAGAACTTGTGTGGCATTGATAGACGGGCTCAGGACTTGGCTCAGAGGGATGATGTGCCCAGACCATGGTCCTTGTTTGAGCCAGAATGGGTGTGAACCGCTTTGACTTCTCAGAAGAGATGGATAATTGGGGTTTGTAAACAGAACTAAAGAAAAAAGGCTAAAAAAGCCCACTGCATGTTGCAACCTCCTGCTTAGGGCTGGACTTGCCCTTCTGGCGTTCCTCTTCCTGAGCTCCCTCTATCAGCTGCCTGGGTGCTTGCTCATTTGGGCTCCTGTTTCTCATCCCCAGGGCCTGTGAACCTCTACTGGGGGCATTTTTCTAAGGGTTGTAGCAATTCCTGACCGCTCCCTCAGAGGCCTGCACACACAGATATGTTAGTACTGCTCACACCCATTTATCCGCAGGCTCCCTGCTCCTGTGCAGAGCGTTTTGCACACATTTTTTCTACCCTATTTGGTCTCCTCCTGCCCTCCCTCTTTGAGTTCTGCTATCTTGATACAGTTCACTACTCCGTGCAGAGGGTTCAGTGCATGTGACCGCCCTATTAGCTGCTCTAACTAAAGCCTTGGGCAAATAGTCATTGAGGATTTATTTTTATTAAAAAAAAAGAAAGTCGGATTAAGTATTCTGATGAACAAGAATAACATTAGCAGCTGTGCCTGCTCAACCGACACGATCCCATTCCTCATATCATAAGCTGATTGCCTGCGCGGGTCAGTAAATTGTTCCAGCAGCCCCTTTGTGATAATGCTTTGCACATTGTTCACAGTACTGTTATAATATGTGGTGTCTGGGGAGGGATGCAATACCTGGAGAGCCTTCATGGGTTCAGAAGTCTCTTCTTCAGATACTCTTGAGTGTCAAGTTGAACACATCTAAGGATTGCATTTGCAAGAGAACATCTTAGCATCATGGAATCATTAATGTTGGGAAGACCTCTAAGATCATCCAGTCCAACTGTTGACCTATGCCCATTGACCATGCCCTCAGTGCCACATCTACCCTTTTTTGAACACCTACACAACAGTGACTACACCACCTCCCTGGGCAGTGTGTTCCAAAACAGCCTAGGCTGGAGTGACCTAAAAAGTTATTTGATTCAACCTGGAAGCTGTACTATAAAAGGATCCTCAGGTTGTGCAAGTCGATAGCTTGAAGCCAGAGATGGGAGAATTGCTGGAGTTCTTCGGGGAGATTTTGTGTTGCTACATTTCCCTTGCATTAACTCTTCAGTATTTGTCTCGTGGTTGGCTTTGTTCTGAAGTTGATCCTCTTTTTTCTTCCTTAAGCTTTGAGCTTAAGGATAGGCAGGGTGGCAGCAATGCTGCTGTCACACATGGGAACTAGGGGATCATGTGTTCTCCGGCGCCATATGATGCGGAGCTAAGAAATTTCCTTGGATTTCTTGGTGATTGCTTGAAGCAGTGCCAGCCTGGGGAGCAAATCCCTTCCTCTGTATCCAAAATACCCAGAATTAGGGCAGGTCCTTGTCCTGTTTCTTGCCCCTGGTGGGCAGTCCTTGGGCCCATGCTTTTGCTGCTGACTGCCAGCAGGCATTTGTATTCAAATGTTTTTATTAATGATATCAACAGTCACCTTAAATCCTGCTAATGCTAAAGCCTGAGCTGGCATTGGGCTGGTGACAAGCTTCTGCTTCAAAAGGCCTTGCCAAAAGCTGTGGGATGCCCTTTGAAGACCACAGAAGGGAAGAAAGTGCCATAAAATTATGCAAGCATATTGGTGATATTATATTTTGTTCTCGGCTAACATCCGAGACTCTTTTTCATCCCTCTCCTTCCCTCCTATCTCCTATGTTCAAAAATGGTGGAGAATTTAAGAAAATTGTTATCAGAGGCAATATTGCTGACAAATCACAACATGGACATGCAGGCTTGCAAAGGGGAGCAGTTCCATGGGATATCAACCCTTAGGATCTCATTGCTACAGACAAAGGAGAAAGCCTAATTTTCCCAACCAGAGATAATCCAGATCCATACCTTGCAAGCCCTGCTCTGCACAGTAGGAAGGAGAAGACAGGGTTTGCTGGCTTGCTGCTGTCCTTCCTTGAGGTCCCTTCCAACCCAAGCAATCTCTTAGAATGGATAAAAACATGATCCATTTGTTTGGGTTTTCTCTCCTTACTGCCCACGGGATGTCTGTCATTGTTTAAAGACCTCTGGTCCAGTTCTGCAAATTGGAAAAATTATTTTTTCTCTCTAAAATGGAAGCATTTCTAGTGGATATAGGATTTCTAGGGAGGACACTATCCTGGGGATGTGGATTGGGACGTGTGTGAACTCCCATGTTGATGGTTGCAGTGTAAACAAATGTATGAAAATACTGCTCTCCCCATTCTGAAGTGAGAACTTCCTTTAATCTGAATGAAGAAGAACAGTTCTGTCCCACCAAGGTAGCACACCAGTGTAGTAGTGTGATTCTGGTCTGATTTTTGGCTGATCCTGAGTGTAGCCAGGAGTTGTACTTAATGATCCTCAGAGGTCCCTTCCAACTCAGGATATACTATGATTTTATATAGCTTCAAGGAGTTGTTACACAAGCAAGTCTTGGTCCTCTTTATCACCTGTGCCCATCCCCTATGCAGGCAATAGACCTTAATGGGGAAAACGAGTCAGGAGCAGCTCTTGTGAGCACGGGTCAAACATTTTATGCCCAATATGGCCATGAGCAAATGCTTATGGGAGCCTGCAGTCTGGGCAACCTTGTCTGGAGGTTGGTAAGCTTGCACACAGCAGGGGGGGGTTGAAAATGATTTCTTAACCATATGTGTTAAGAAATGTATGTGTATGACCCCTTTCTGAGACCCTAACTCTTCCAAATCTGTGCCCTCCATGCCCAAACTGGATGCATGCTGTATTTGAGCGTGGGAGAAAATAGGAAAGAAAAAAACGAGCAGAAAAAGGAGCAAATGTCCTGCTTCTGACATGGAAGATTAAATAATTAGCAAATGTGGCAAGAGAGACGATGAAAAACAAGTGCAATGATTCATGTTTTATGTCTCCTACCGTACAGAACACTTTAAAGTGTCAGACAGCACGACAGTCACTCTTTAAAGCTAATTAAAGTTTTATAATAAATAGAAGAGCTTTTTTCTTTTTTTCTTTAATTTCTCTCTCCATGTGGTGGTGATGTAGGTTTCTGTAGACAGCCTGACAATGTGTTTGCTAGAAATCCACAAACAAATGGATAACAATTGGGTACAGAGGTCTGCTTTACAAAGACCACTCATGCCAGTTACTTATCTGTTAAAAATCCATCACTGGTGGGGGAAGTAGTCATAGTTCTCTAGTATCTTTTTCATCCAAGGAGGTTAAAGCCAGTAACCTGGACAAGTCAGTTCCATAGGTAAAAAAGCTGCTTGGAGGTCAGTGGGATCCAACTAGATGGGAGTCCAGTTATGGGAACCGGGTTCGTTTTGGAGGCCAGGAGAGCAAAGGCTGCAGGACAAGAGAGAGAAGAAATGTGAGTTGAGATCTTTTTTCTTTGTGCAGCATCTCACAGGGAGGCACAGTTGGTTGGTGGTTGACCTCTTGGACAAGCAATACTGGAAGCTATCTCAATTGGAAGCAGCCCTGGGGGAGGCTGTGCTGAGGGATTGGTGGGGATGATGGCTGTTGGAGCTTTTTTTTCCCTTCATCTCTAAGATACCCCATAGGTAGCTTGGACATGAGAAATGGAGCTGTTTGCACGGGACTCGTTTCACCAAACTCCTGTTTGGCCTCTTCACAGCTCACTGCTGTTTTGTCTTGTATTAATGGAAAAGGAAAAGACTTCTTCCCACTCCAGTCCTAAGATCAAGCTCACAGCTCTGAATCAAAGTGATCTTACTTTACCCAAGCCCAAGGAAGAAGCGAGAATGTGAGCACTGTTTCAGCCATCACGGCCTCTTCCTCCTCTTTTTTGATTTATTCTCCCATTGACAGGGCTGGTATTTATGCATCTTTATCTCCCACGTGCAAAAATACACCTCCAACCAATTGAAATTTTAATCCAATTAACATTAAAAGGAAATGAAAGGACACCGAAATTGGAGTTTCCCTTTTCTGCAACCACTGGTTCCCTTTGGCTGAAACATCCCTACGAACGCTATCAGACCACAACCTGTGATTCCCCGAGCAGCATCGCTTTCATGTTTTGGAGTGGGTACCTCAGATGCAGGGAAACAGACAGGCTTCTTTGTCAGATATCTCCTCGGCTTTATTCAGGGGTGATAAAATTATTCTGCAGCTTTCCAGCTGCCTTCCTGCCAGAGGGGAGTTGAAGGAGTGGTGTTCCCGCTATTAGGCAAAGATCTCTTTAATTGGATGGGGTGAATATTCACTCTTTAATAGCAATAGGGCTCTAATCCTTCCTCATAGGGCTGCAGTCTATCCCATCCTCCCCCCGCTGCCCGGAATGTTTTTTAATGACCCATGGTCATGATCATTAATAGCACAAATGCTGACACTGGTAGGAAATAGAGCAATCAAAGGGAGACCCTGAGAGGTCCGGGAGCAACAACAGTTTCCATCTCCCCTTTGTTGTGGGAAGTGCTGTGCAAAAAGCAGACCAGCAGTAAGGTTTTGGTCTCCCGCAGTGAGTGAGGGGAGGGTTAACTCTGCAAATTGCAGAAGCTCAATTAGTTCAATTAGGAGCTTGAAAACTAAAGCAGCTCTTCCTGAAGCCTGTCTAGGACTGTAGGCTGTGCCTGCAGGCTCAGAAGCATCCCACACCTCCCGGATCCCTGGGGCTGGCAGCTTTTGAGGCCAGCCTACGTTAAAAAGGGGAGGTTGGATTCCTGCTGCCTTTACTCCAACCTGGGCTGGAGGCACTCCATAGAAATCAGTGCAGTTACTTCAGCATATTCCTGGAAGGATTATTTGGTCCGATGACTCCCAACTGGGAGAGATTTCATAAACAGATCTGAAGGAAAATGGTAAAATCCTTTTTTCTTTTTAGTGTCTTCCCCGTAGTGCATGAGCAATAAACACCAGTCACATCCATCCATCCCCAGCTGTAATTTTTGTGTGTGTGTGTGACAGCACCTGCCTTTTGATAATCTCAGAAGGAGACGGGAATATTAGCATAACAAATCTGTGGCTGTCTAGAGAACCATGTTGCTGGCATGTCACAGAACACCTGCACTGAGTACTGCTGAGTTCCCTTTCCTCTAAAACCACCCTCAGGTGTTGGCAATGCCCTACTCTCCCTCCTCCCGTGCCATATTGCATTTTGCAGATTTTAGGCTGGTTCTGTTGGTCTTGAAAAAGGCTTTGGAGTGACCGTGTGCCATGGTGTAGTAGTATGTTGGTCGCTCCAAAAGTAATGCCTCCAATTTGTTTCCATGGAAACTACAATAGATGCAAAGAGCACAGTAACACTGTTTGATAGGGAAAATTATCAGCTGCAGCACCTCTGCACCTGTAACATTCTCATTTTATGTGTGCTCCAAACAACATGAACAGCTCCAAAAAAAACCCCACCTCAAACTCTGGCCCCAACCTTCCAACCACTTATCACATCATTACATCCCCCTCGTGCAGACAGGTCACTGGATGTGCAACAACGCAGGGGCTGAGATTATATACTTATTTATTACCAAGTTAGTTTTCAGCTGGGTCAGGTTCACTGTATAGCACTGTGAGCCCAGTGTTGGCACAAGAGAGATGTGACACAGAGACAGGAACAAATATCCCAGGATGGAATAGAGCACAGAGGAGGACCCTGGACAATCATGTTCCACAGAAGGGAAAAGCTGCTCTTCCTTCAAAGCAGCCCAGCAGTGGCACTAACAGCTGCAGATGGGCAGAAGTGACTCATCTCACTGGGATGAGAAAAAAATGATTGCCTAAGATAGAATTTCAGAAGAAAATTGGGGTTAATAACCTCCAAGTCCTGGCAGCACTGGGGATATTAGCTTCAGTTTTTCCTGTGTCCCTTCTAATTTATATTGGGATGGTACCCATCAAGATGCCCCAGCTGCAGTCAGTCACTCCCTGATGCTTCCCAGGGTTGGGCTCAGAGCTGTTGTCTTCCAACAAGCCACACAATGTCCCACTGGGAAAAAAATACATTTTGCTCCCAAGCATTCTTTTTCTCTCTAAGCTTCAACCAAAGCCTGATTAGCTTCCTGGTCTCCCTACACGACAGACAGTATTTACACAGTTTTTATTACCTGAGCTTCTCTGGGAGAGGAAGCTCTGTACTACTGGCAAACCACAGGTCTCTCCAGAACATCTCAAGCAGCTGTCTTTCTTTCCTTTTGCTTACATGCCAGCTTCCTTTGCAGGAAGAGAGGCAGATTTCTCTTGAAAGCCACAGCTAGATGCCTTTCTCTCCCATCACTATCAGTCCTTTTCAGATTCTCCTGGCGTGGCATCGCTATGGTGAACTTTGATGCAACCCTTTTTTTGTTGGAGGCAGGCTTAGAAGCCATCTGGAGGCAGATTGCTCCACCCTGGCAGTGTGATGGATGTTTTCATAGGTGATGTGATGTTGACACCTGCTTATCTTTCTATGCCTGCTTGCCCCAACCTAGACGCATTCATTAGACTGGCATCTGTTTGCAGTCGTTTCTCAGCATCTGCCCTTGGTTCCCATACTGTGTGTTGACTTGTGTGGACTGGCAGAGGCAGAGAAGCTGGGGACACTGGAGTTTAGGTTTGTAAGGTCTGTGTCTGCTGGATTGATTTATAATTACAGCAGTCTCCTCTCCCAGTGAAGGAGCTACTCATGTTAACGCATTGGTTCTCCTAGAAGGTGCCAACCTATAGGGTGGGAATTTCTTTTGCTTTGTAAAAATAGTGCTCAGGCATGTCACTTCTCTAAGTTGAAGAAAGCGGCTGTACTGGCAGACTTCTCTATATTCAGGCTATATTTGCCCTTGTATGCATTATATGCATATTGTATTCTTGAAAACCAATGCACAGGAATGCACACACACTTCTTTGGTGGACTTCAGAATAACATGCAGGACTTTCTCTGTGCAGAGCAGAAATATCATAGAATCATAAAACCATTTGAATAGGAAGAGACTTTTTAAGGTCATCTAGTCCAACTTTTCTGCAATCTACAGGGTCACCTACAGCATGATCAGGTTGCTCAGTGCCTTGTCAAGCTTGATCTAACATCACCAGGGATGGGGCATCTACCACCTCTCTGGTAGTGGGCAACTACCAAATGGTAGAAACATTTTCCAGTGCCTCACCACCCTTACTGTAAAAAGCTTTTTCTAAATTTCTTCTCTTTTAGTTTGAAATCATTTCCTTTATCATATCTCAACAGACCCTGCTAAAGAGTCTGTCCCCTTCTTTCTTATCCAATAGCCTGTTGAGCTGCAGCCTCTAAAGATCACCTCTTCCTTAGGGCAAAATTGTCATAAAACACCTGCATTTAACTTTTATATACAGGGACATATGTAGGCATGTTCTTCCATATATAGAGCTGGATGCAGTCCTGCATTTAGTTGTGGCTCCTGGATTCTGGCAGGCTTCATCACGATCAAAGGCCCCTACTGTGTCTACTTTGCAGGTGCCATACACTAACTGTCTGCAAGCACAGACTTCCTATCCAGGGCTGTTGTATGGCCAAGAAAGCCAGATGTCCACAGCGTATGCGCGTGGTGGCTGCCCATGGCAGGCTCAGTAAGTCAGATCTGTGTGCATAACTCATAGCCACGCTGAGCATGTGGGGTGCTGAGTTATGCAAGTCATCCTAGGCATGTATAGGCACTGTGGGGTCAGAATGGGAATCTGGAAGTAGTCCTGTAGACAAGCAGTGGGAAACATATGGAAGATCAAAAACTCACCAGGGCTGTTTGCATGGGACCCTGCTCCTCATCCTACCCCAGATGTGACTTAATTAGCATTGGAAAATCTCTAAGGTTCAGAGAAGTGTACTAAGAATGGCACTGAGGGACGTGGTTTAGTGGGTATGGTGGTGATGGCTTGGTGGTTGGAACTAGATGATCTTAATGGTCTTTTCCAATCTTAATGATGCTATGATTCTAAGTTGGTCTCCTTGGTAAAGGCGTCCCTCACAGTCTCTCTGACAGTAACATGAAAGAAGAAGAATGGACCATGAGCTCCACAGGCATCTAGCAGAAAGCCTGACCTTTGGGAGTATTTATTGTAACTTTTTTACAATACATCAAGACTAATAAAAAAAAATATGAACCACATGAACAGGAGCAGCTTTATGGGCCAGCAGAGCCTATTTCTTCTTTGCTTGATCTCCTGCAAGTCAGACTACCTCTTCTGCCTTTGATCACGCTTTAATCCTCTCACCTTTCTTGCCAGGCCATGTTTAATCATGACCCATCAGTGACAGCATTTGTAAAGCTTGTCCCCAGTCCTGTCAGTGATTTGGTGCAGAGCATCGTGGATACTGGCAGCAGTGTTCAGATGTGCTGGATGAAAGGAGTGCTGCATGGTGTACGCTGAGCAAGAGTTAAATTGTGCTGCAGGGAGGGCATTGACAGACCATCAAGGTCATGTTCTGTCTGGCCTGAAATGTCTCCTTTGAGATGACAGTGTTGACACTGCATCATTGAGACTGATGAAGCCCTGTGCTCCAGCCCCAGTCATTTCCACACACTGACCTCAACTTCCCTGTCTCCATGCACTGTCCTTTCCCCTCTACTTTCTCTTAGCCCTTATTTTTAATCTACTTATTTTTTCTTTCATTTTCTGGTTCCTTCTCCCCACATATTGTGTCCCATATTCCCTGATTCCCACCAGCCTCCTCCTTTCCTTTGCTCCCCTTTGCACCCTCACCCCATGAATATGTGCCTCTGTGGCCATCTATCTTCTGATTTTGATCCGTCTTTGTCTTCTTTCATTCTTTCCTCCTCTCCCTCCTACATCCTTCCCTCAATTTGTCCAGGGCTCTATTGCTGTTGCCGACACTATCTTAGCTCTGGAGCAGCACATGACACTCCTGGCAGTCATTCTGAGCTTGGCTGCTGTCCCCAAGTTGTCTAAGGTTCTTCAGAAAGTGATGAGAAGCTGCTGTGTGCCTTCAAAGTCACAGCTAATTGCATTAGCTCCAGATCACGTAATTCCCAGAGATGACAGCTGCCAAATTTAGGAGCACAAGTGAAGACTTACAGAAGATGATTGGGATGATGTGCTGGATTCATCATAGAGGAAATCCTGGGTGCCATCAAAGCACTGGTTGTTCATTATTCCATCTTATTCTGTCTCTAAGAGGTTTGTGTTTATTATCAGTCTATTCTCAAGCCCACCATTGCCCACCATCCCTATTAAAAATGTAGCTGTCTCAGTTTAAACTCAAAGTGTGCCAGTTCTGTGCACATTTAATACTTCCACGTGGCCCCAACATTGGTCTTCTCTGTAGTTTGACTGGATGAATCATAGAATCATTAAGGTTGGAAAAGACCACTAAAATCATCTACTCCAGCAGTCAGCCCATCACCCACTAAACCAGGACCCTCAGTGACGTATCTTTCTACCCTTTTCTTGAACACCTCCAGGGATGGTGACTCCACCACTTTTCTGGACAGCCTAATGCAATACATGACCACCCTTTTGGTAAAGAAATTTTTCCTAATATCCAGCCTGGACTTTCAGAACATATGAAAAACATCATGGAATCATAGAGTGGTCTGGGTTGAAAAGAACCATGATGATCATCTACTTTCAACCCCCCTGCTGTCTGCAGGGTCGCCAACCACCAGACCAGGCTGCCCAGAGCCACATCCAGCCTGGCTTTGAATGCCTCCATGGATGGGGCATCCACCACCTCATGTTCCAGTGTGTCACCACCCTCTGTGTGAAAACTTCCTGATGGAATTCTTCCATCAAAACCTTGAGGTGGTTTAGACGAATTCTGTGCCCCACTCCCTTATTGCTTGCTAATGAAGCCACAGCCAGGAGCATTTGTTCAATAGTCAGTCTCACAAAATCAGCTGTTTCACTTTTCTCTTCTGATGGAGGATATTAACAATATATGAACTTGAGAACATTGCCTTCTCTGGGGAGGTCACACGGTAAGGTTCATGAAAGGTGGTATCCTTTTCCTTCGGGAACATTGATTATTGTTCTGTCTGGAGCATTCTTCTAACATGAGAGTAAAGTAGGCATCCACAATGCAACAGGAGATCTAAACTCAATTCTTGCAGTGCTGAAATAAAGGCTGTGATCACCCACTCCTTGTAGCTAGAGGGCAAAAATGTCACAGCTGGAGCGACTGGGAATAAGACAGGATTTTATGTTATGAGCTCTCATACAGCTCTGTTTCTGTTTATCTCATACCAGATATGAATTCACACCCAAGTATCACAAAATCCTGTGGTTTAATTTGGGCACAGAAGAGACATGAATATTAAGAGACAAAAATTAAATATAGCTCTTGGCAATCTGATTGCATGGCTTTTATTCTTTTACGAGCTCATGTTCTTCCATTTGGAGGAGACCAGAAGCAGTCTCATAGCTAGCTTAGCTCTGGTCCCATGGGAGGGCCCAGGAGAACTGGTAAGTCTTGTCCACTTTCAGGTCATTTCATAGAGACATAGAATTGTTTGAGTTGGTAGGGTGTTTAAAACATCATCTAGTCCAACTCCCCTGCAGTGAACAGGGACATCTACAGCTTGATCAGATTGCTGAGGTCACTGGATCCTACAATGAATGATAGCTGGTGTGAATGTACTTGAAGTGATTTGCTGTTCAAGTCTTCACACTTCATTCATATTAAATTGCCCTGTTTGGTGACTACTAAAAAAAAATTGCCAGTAGGACACATTATTCCTGCATAGAATGACTTTAGATAGCATAGTTTGTGTTCATTTTTACTGGCCTCTGACAGATCAGTTAATCTGGTCAGAGGAAGAAAGTATAAGGCAGGGGCCATGCATTCAGTCGAAAGAGCTTTCGTTTCATTAATTATTGCTGTGCATACAGCAGTTGCATCTGCTGGATGGTTGTGTCTGCAACCCAGAGGGATTATGATTGAGATAGCTAAAGCCACCTAACAGATTTAAGATTTAAAAAGAAAACAAACAAAAACAAACAAACAAAAAAAAACAACCCTGAAACAAGCAAACCCCTCCTGTGAGTTTGAAGGAAAATATTGTTAAATCCTGTAATCAGCTTCAAGACAGACCTGTAGGCAACATGTTCAAGGTCACACAGGGAGCCTGTCACAGAAGGATGCTAACCTAGATCTGCTGGGCTCTGACCATGCAGCATCCTCTATTTACCTGGCTTAGGGAACAGGTAATCCCTACGAGTGGTTCTCTCTCCAGCAAGGGATGGACAGCACCCATCTGCATGGCCATCCCCTCCATGGAAATAATCCATAGCAGTTCAGCTGAGAATAGAAAAAAATAATAATTTGAAAGACCCCAGAGGACAAAATCTAAGGAAAACTCACACCAGAAATTTTCCTAGGTGGGGAAAAGAGCTCTGGGCTGGGCTGTTTGTTGCAGTGAATGCCACTATCATGCCTCCCCCATCTTCAAGCCAGACGGCTCAAGTCTGCATTAATCTCCCTTCCATGCATAAGCCTCCCCAAATCCCTTGGTTTGCAATCCCCGGGTGATGAGTGATCACCCTTGTTAGAGAAGGAAGCACCGAAGCAGATTTTACAGGGCACAGATGTGAACACTTAATGGTATTTCCCTGTTTTTATTACGGAAAGCTCACACCCAGGGCTGTCTGATCAATAATTGCAGGCACAATTGCTGCTGCAAGGTATAAGTTATTTGATTTTGTTTATGCAGAGAGGACCAGGGATATAAATAGCCCTGTGGATACTGTTGTGGAAACCGAGCACTGGCTGTGGGCTGTGTTTACGTTCAGAGCACGAGATGGGGCTGCTTGGGGGGAAGCATTGCAAAGGTGACTCCCAGTTCTCCTGATGACTAATGGCTGCAAACTGATACAGCAGATTCTTTGCAGCGTGGAGCAGACTGAGGGATGTTGTCAGTGCTCATAGGTGATCTGAGGGCATTTCGTGCCAGAGGGGTTTCAGTAAGTGCCAACTATGCTGTCACATGGAGATGGAGCTGTTTAGCATCTGTATCATGTGCTGGGAGGTGAAGCTTGCGTGCTAGATGCTGCCACGGTCTCTTGGTATGTGGGGAAGGTCAGTTAGCACAGTTTATTCTGCATGAATTCACCGGAGATATGAGAGAGTCTGTTTACTCCATCCCTCTTCCTCATGGGTATTCATGAATGTTTGAGAAGTGCCATGAGATCCTTTGGTATGGACTGAATCCTCCCAAGCTGGCACTTGCAACCAAATCGTAAACTGGAAGGACAGAAAATTTAGCTTATATAAGGCACAGATTTTAATGTTTTAGAGAAGGGAGCTATGATGTGGTTTTTTGAGCCACAACAGGAAGGTCTCAGAGGGTTCATTAGGCGTTCAAAACTCAGCTCTTCTCTGGCAGCACACAAACCCTTTGAGACATTTGCTGGTGAACTAAATGTGCCCAGTTTGCCTCAGAGATTTTTTAGGTCTCCCCCTGAGCCAGATTTCATGTCTGAAGAGTCTTTCTTGTGTGCTCAGATGGCTCAACTTCTGGCTGAGACTGAGCTGTGAAGAAACTGTGAAAGGAAAAGCAAGGTAATGGATTGATTTAGGAACAGTCTTAAAAAGCAGAGGCAGTATTGCAGGGAAGGAAGGCTCAGTTTGTTTTTCAGGTCATCTCTGATTTTATTTGTCATCATCCGAGTATGGGCAGCCCTGGTAAAGACATCAATGTCCGAGTCAGAATGTGATTTGTTGACGTCTTGTGTCTTCCAGTGCCATCTGGACCAAGTTTAACTGAATGTCTCCAGGGGTTGAAAGCAGGCTAGAGATTGGTTGGGCAGAGCTTCAGAGAAGTCTCGTCTTGGTCTTTGACAAGCTGTGCTCAGAAAGGAAATCCCACAGCTTGCAAAACCCCAATACCTTTTGGAAGTACCACAGGAGTGTGCTGGCAGAGTGAGTTGGAGTGCTTTGAATCTGCCCAGCCAACCTCTCTGGGTATGTAGAGCATCTCATATTGGCAGTGGAAGAGGGACATTTAAAAAGGGATAGACCAAGCAAATCTGCATCCTGCTGAGTGGGAGGTGTAGAGCCCATGCCTAAGAGCAGATTGGGATTATGTCTTTTGTTGTGTGCCAAACCAAAGCTTGGTTTTGGATTCTTTGGAGATTTGGAGATTTGGAGAAGGCATAGGCAAGACGTAGAGTCTTGCTTTATGTTCTTCCTTTCTTCCATCCATATTGCTTCCTTCCATCTATATAAGCTAAACTTTAATCATTTGGTACTCAGCTTGGATCAGACTTAATTTTTAGCTGGCCTCTTTAAAGTCTAGGGTTGACTTGAACATCAAATCAAGGCTCTACCTAAAGATCCAATATAGACACAGGTTTATATTTTCCATCTCTTTAATTCCTCAGCATTAGAAAGACCTTAAGTTTGGAGGGACCACAGCTGACTCCTGAATTTCACTATTGTCAGTTTTTTTTTTTTTTAAATTTTAGCTGCTTTTTCAACCTCGTATCCCCTTCCTGCCTCATGCCAGATAGAGCCGTAGAGGTTTCACAGGACACAGTGCTGTTTCATAGCCAAAAATGAAATCTATTTTGCTTCACTTTTGTTACAGAACTAAGACTCAGGAGAAGCTGAGAGAAACCAAGCTCACATCTACACCTGAATCCAGGCTGGAGAGAACACGGTCATTTTCTTGGTCCTATATACTGCCTTGCTGATCTGGACCTGACTCTTCTCTCCCTTCTACCATTTTCCAAATAGACTTTTCCTCTCTCACTGTTAGCATCACTGACTGTTGGTGTCCTTATCGTCTTGGGAGGGTGGTTGGGACAATGAATCTTCTCTCATTTCTTGTGTTTATCTCTTGCACAGACTGGCTGGCTGTTCCAGTAGGACTTGCTGTGTCTGCAGTCCTGTCTTTGGCTTGCAAGCAGCATTGGCTGTTGTCCAAAGACTCACACCAAGTCCAGCATCACTGGGACAAACTGCCAGAAACAATCCTCAGATATCTCTGCTCTTAGGTTAATTCAGTGCTCTCAATGGATTAGTTTCAGGGCTAAAGGGAGATACAGAAAACTCTAATTACCTCTCTCCCACACGTTCCCTCAGCCTGCACATGCTTTTTGCACAGTAGAAAGTTTCTCAATGGCTCAACTCCTACCCCACTGATAAATGAATTAAAAAATAAGAAAGGTTCAGGGCACCACTGTATAGAGAGGTAAAAGTTTAAAATGGAGTGAGATTCTGGATGTATATAGAATTATAAAATCATTGTGGTTGGAAAAAAACACTAAGATCATCTAGTACAACTGCTGGAGCATCACCACCATGCCCACTAAACCATGTCCCTTGGTGCCACGTCTACATGTTGTGTGAACACCTCCAGCAATGGTGAATTCACCACCTCCCTGGAAAACATGTTCCAATGCTCGACCACTTTTCCTGAGAAGAAATTTTTCCTAATATGCAACCTGAACTTTCCCAGGTTCAACTTCAGGCCATTACCTCTCATCCTATTGCTGTTACCTGGGAGAAGAGGTCAACCCCCAACCTCATCACAACCTCCTTTCAGGGAGTCGCAGAGTGATAAGGTCTCCTTAGAACCTTCTCTTCACCAGATTGAACAATCCCAGTTCCCTCAGCCTCTCCCTATTCCAGACCCTTCATACCTTCATTGCCCTTTTCTGCACACACTTCAGTGCCTCAGTGTCTTTCTTGTAATGAGGGGCCCCAAACATTATTATCTCCGGATAGAAGTTACATAAAACCACATTCCAGCACACTCAGTTTTATTATTTGTGTTCCTGGACTCCCTCAAACAAGTGGTTTAGAGTTTAATTTGCTGTATCCAGTCACAGTCTGAGTTTTCACTCTGAGATCGCATAGCATGAAGAGAACCTGGAGGACACCTGGTGATTTGAAGAGCTCCCAGGGTGAAGGGAACAGGTGGGCTGATGAGTTCATCCCCTTCTTCACCAAACACTCCATGGTCTGAACATCTTTCATTGAGAGAAACATTTGATTGGGGCACCAACCTCTCTGCTAGCTATAGAAGTGTGGCATCACCCCTGGTGTATGGCCAGGTGGCCCTGCCAGCCTTGCTCCATGTTGCTCAGAGCACGAGGTGCTGTGGCAGGCGGCTCTCCTTCCAGGCACACATGTACATGGCTGTTTTTAGAAGCAAGCAGATGATGTGCTAATTAGAAACAGGGCACGAGCAATCCGGGTTGGTTTCGAGTGTTGCTCCTTTCATCGGGACTCAGAGAGTAAGGGAGATCCTTGGCGGAAGAACAGAGCGTCTTCCTTTGTTTGAAGGAACAAAAGTCCTGCAAACAGCTGGGAAAGAGCACTGGGTCTGGAGGCAGATAAAAGCCGCTTCCTTTTTATCAGCTCTGCAAAAGAAGAAGGAGAAAGCTGAAGCTAAACCTTCTGGGTTGTTGGTGTAATGCTGTGAGTACCAAAACTACAGCACTGAACATGGTCTTCTACCCTTGGACCATACAGATGCTCTTGTTTCATAGGACTCAATATGGCTCACACCAGTATTCAGCATTAATGAATGGTGCTGTAATGTACGTGAACATGAGGCTTGCCAAAACTGTTATTCCATTCTCAGGAGGGGAAAGGCTTCCTGTGTCTGTTTTAGATCTCAATTTTGGCTGATTAATTGGACTGTCTCCTTCTGAAGGGATGATGCTACCCAAAGGCAAGCACATAATAAGTCTATGGAGGCAGGGGGTCCAGACTTACCCCAAATCTTAAGTCTCAGTCATGCCAGTGGCTCCAGACTCATCTCCCCTTTGCTTTACATGGTCTGTGGATGAACTGCAACTTTCATTTCAAACCCATTACCCTGAGGTCTCTACCAAGGACTAAACTTTATCATGTAGAAGCAGCCCATCTGGGGAGTGCCTGCAAATTGTGGTATAAGAATAAAAGATTTGCTTCAGTTCTTTCAATTTTCAGCTGTCTGTCAGTGAAGAGAAGAGAAAAACTCTTTGTGGGCTTTGTCTACAGTCCTTTGAAGTCAGTGGGAAACTCATGTTACTCTGGGAGGTTCCAGGCACTATGTGATTTTCTTGCAGCAGCACTGGGCGAGTTGTGTTTCCATCTCAGAAAACATCTCCTCCTGCTTCAAAGTCCAGCATTCACCCATCGCTCCCTTCTTCCCCCACCATGCCTTTTGCTCTCTTTGTTGTTGTCCACGCGAGTCCTATTAAAGTCTCCAGTTTCCCCCTGTGGTACCCATAGGGGCTTTCCAAACGCAATTTTTAGCCTTGTGTTTAATAAAGAGTATTGGCAGAGCTCACAGCAGAAAAGGTGAGAAAGTACTTCAGGCCTTGCACCTAAGCCCTCTTTGTGAAGGGTTTGGATGAGGTGAGGGTGGTAGTTCCCATAGGCAACTCTGGTGAAAAAGCAAGGGAAATAGAAAGTCTCCAAGTGCTGAATGGGGGTTGTGCTCCTTCACGGTGTGAGTTCACACAAACACCCTTGATTTATCACAGTCTGGATTAAAAAAGCAATTAAATTCTCATAATGGACACAGGTAGATGAATGATGAGTGGGCAAAGCACCATCTCCCCTTGCTCTTTGTATCCCACCCTATCAAGCTGGTACCTTTCACGAGCCCTTGCTTCACTTCGTGCTGAACAATGGGGTGGGATGGACTCCCATCTGGTCCCTTTCAGATATGTCGCCTGCTCTGTCCCCATAGTCTCCCCTGGCCCCTGTGACACTGAGCTGCACAGCCCTTCGTGCCTCCTTGCTCTAAATAAGACCCTCTTTGTGCTCTTTGGAGTAATTACATTTCCCTGACTGTTGTGGCTGTGAGGTTTCTTGACTGAGAGGATAATAAGTATGTCTGCTCTTACAAAAAAAAAAAAAAAAAAAGGAAAACAGCCAAAAGAGATTAAAAAAAGAAATCTGAAATGGAGAAAAGCAAACTAAAGTTTCCCATGCAGAGTGGCAAGCAGCTCTGCAGTCTTCCCTCTGCCAGCGTAATCAGAAAAGCAGTTCTTTTTAATATGAGAGAGCATATCAGCACTTAAAAAAGGAAAATAAATTATGAGAAGAGGAGGGAAGCTGGAGGCAGGAATCATCTTCTGGCAAAGGGGAATGCAGCCTGCAGCTCCATTTAGTTAATATGTTTTCACAAAGCGGCCATGCTGGAGCGTTTTATGTGAGCTCCTAAGCCGGCTGACACCGTGTGCAGGGAGTTTCAGGAGGTGGTACCACAGAGAGTAAGTCACTGGGAGAGCAGGTGTTATTTCTGAAACAAAGATTATGGTTTATGGAGTTTCAATTACAGAGTTCTTTCCAGCAAAGTTATTGCTACTGCTTTTGGCTTCTGCATTCGGGCTACGTTTGGGTTTCATTTCGGAGGAGAAATTGATGATGCAGTTATTATCCCTTTGATGAAATCCCTCTCTCATATAAAGGATGCATAAAGTTCTGTTCCATGAATATATTCAGCGATCAAACAACAGGAGAAGACTTGCTTGTGGTTCCTTTCTCTAGTTAGCACTTGGCCTAAAATCTTTCCCTCCTCTATTCTAGCTGCCTATCAGGATTCCAGCCTGCTTTCTTTATGTTTGTTTCTGACACTCCATCAAATCACCAGCCCTGCAGCAGTGCCATGCCACAGGGCTCATATTCCTGATTGATTTTGCACATAGGATAAGGTTGAGCATCGCCCTCTGTTGCTTCTTTTCCTGCACTCTCCTGCCTGTGTCCTGAGCTAAGAGCTTGTCAAATTTAATGAGGTTTCACTCACTCTTCAGTACAGTATTATTTAGAGACTTCCAGGAAGAGTATTCAGAACTGATGTTGACCAGAGCAGATGTTATTTAAAGAGTGTCATTGTATGCACAGCCTCTAAAATATGTGGCTTTTTTTACGGACCCAATCCTGCTCTAGCTCATGGCTGCCAGATTTCGGGGGGAGAGAGGACAATAGAGTCTGGCTTCCATGTTGCTATCCCACACTCTGAAGATAGGCCTGGTTCTGGAGTTTTCAGCCTGCATGCAAAGCAATCGTATCTTAATGGGATTTGGCAATGCACAACCCAAAGGGAACAGAAATTGAAGGATCAGAGAGGTGGGCAATGTCTGAGTACTGCTGTTCACTGAAATCTTTGAGGAATGAGAATTCAGGCAAATCCCCATCTAATTTGCTTGCTTCTGAGTTACTAGAATTGGAGCTTAAAGCATGGTCTAAATACTCAGGCAGAGAGAGCTCTTACCTGGCTGCACTGGCACAGCAGAAGCTCCATTGCCAGCAGTCAAATCCCCAGAGCTCCCAGGAGTTTTTTGCCAGTTGTAGTCTGCTCTTGTTTAACAGAGACCTGAAAGTGCTTGAGAAACCATAAGCAAAGCCCAGTTCCTTCTGGTCAGTTGTACTAGAAACATGGTTCCTGTTCAGTGGCACCAAACCTTTCGGAACTGATAATGGAGTTTCCCTGTGTATTCAACTGAATCCAGATCGAAATAAAGATGCTACCTGCCTCTGCCAGGCTTGGTGAGTTGGTTTGCTGTATTTTGCACTGGGGCACAGAGCCTATCTTGAATGCATCTGGCCTCTGCTGCTGTAGTTACTTCGTTGGAGTATGTCTGACCAGATTAAATAATTGGATACTGGGCTAAATGCATGATACTGGCTTCTAACTTCTACTCGCCAGTTGATTTCTGAGTCTTAAACAGGTCAAATGAAAACTTATTTTTTTGTATGTTCTTAGCCTGTGAATGAAGTTGGACCACTACATCCAACCAAACCAACTGTAGGAATTGATATCAGTGCAGTCAAGTTTGCAATAGCAGTATAAGGCTACTCACAAATGTGAACACAGAATCAAACTCTGGGTCCCTCCTCTAGGTTTTGTTAAAGACCAGTGAAGTATTATCTGCCCCAAATAGTTTCTTTTATTATTATGATTGTTTTTAGCACTGAAATAAGAAGGAATTGAAAGAAGAATACTGGGAAAGGAAAGACAGCATATTTCACCTTGCCACAACTGATGTCCATTCTTACTGTGTGGTGTTCAGCAAATCCTTTTGCCTCCCTCTGCTTTCAGTAACCCCCTTTTATAAATACCTGGATTTTATATCTTTTATATATCTTTTATATAGACCCCGGAAGAAGTCTAGATTGTCTGAAACTGTGTTTTGCCACGATGTCTTCAAAGGATGTGGTCATCTCACACTTCTGCAGCCTATGAAGAAGAACAGGAATTTCTGGAGAGAAAACCAAGTGGATGTTATCCAGAAATTGCCTGTTTCTCTGTAGCCTGTTTTGAAGGAGCTGGAAGCAGTCAGCTCAGTGGAGTTTGCCATTTGTGTGGCTAAACGTACCTAAGAGATCTCATAGTGTCAGTAAGGGTTTTGAGCAAGCAAATCTACTTGGAAGCCCACCTGTTTACAAGCAAATAACCAGGTAGAGCTGAGAGCAAACCAGCCTCACACTTTCCTACTGGTGACTGAAGGCCAGGGGACCATTTCCACTGACCCATCTGTTGCATAGTTCCATTTCACTTTCTGGCTCCATGGTCTCAGGGTAAGCTGTTACCCAAATGTCAGAGCCCTTGAGACATGGACACGTTTTGCTCATAAAAACAAGGCAGACCCTGACCTTGTCAAGGCTTTAGTGACAGGGTTATTGGTTGTGACATTTTTTGTCTGATTGCCTGAGTTGTGCATTCAGCCCTTCTGCCAGCTTAGTAAGACTTATATTCCCCCTGCCCCAATGACCTGGCCTCAGCACCTTTGCTGCAAAAAGCTTCCCAAGTATTGATCAGGAACACGATGAGGACACTTTCCTTGCTGCCCATCCATGCGTACAACACGTACATGCACACACATTGACATGCAAGATTTCCATTTCTGGTCTTAACCTAGGCGTTTACAATTCCTCTCGCGCTCCTTGTGCTTTCTTCATAAAGAAGGCAAATAAAAGTGTGAATAATCAATTTCCTAACTGGAATTAAAAACGGCTCCAGTTAAAATAAGGGAAAGCATGAACCAGCATGTAAAGTAGGGTAGAGAGGTTATCTGAGCTCCGATTAGTATCCTGCTCATGTAGGAGAACAATTAACGTGTGCATGAGAATGATTAAGCAGAAGGTAAATTACATAAAATGCTTCCATTCAACAAAGCAGGTCTGCTCGTGGACAGGCTGGTGAGAAAGCTTTTATGGCTTAGTTAAAACTGGATGACTGCTACCAGAAAGGATGTGGTTTCTCAATTTTCTGAGATCTATGGACCAAAAAAGACCAAAATAGACGAAAAGAATGGTAAAGATCCAGTTTTGTGTTGGACTTTTATCAGAGATTGAGCTGCTCACTCTGAATAAAGAAAGAACTGAGGATGGTTTTAGGGTGTTCTTTAAAAGCAGGCTATAAGTCTTCTTCCTTCACATGAGCTCATGTGGACAGTGGCGAGGAGTTGGGAATGGAGTTTTGTGGCTTGTGTGACTCAATGATTTCCTGGGGCAAATCTTTCCCTTTGATTCATCTCTATGACGTAGCAATGAGGATAATGCCTCCTTGTTGGCTTGGTATGCTCTTTGAAATCTTATGGCACCTATGACCAACCAGTTGTATGTGGGATACTGAGAAGTGGAAGAGACTGGATGTCCCCAGAGGAGATGTAGTGGGGAGCAAGCCCTGGGCTGGTAAAATGGGTCTCGAGAGCTGTGAGCTGCAAAGTGGCCTATTTGGGGCAGTATAAAGCCAACAGTAAAACAGGAAACAGTGCAACAGGAGGTGTTTGGCTGTTTCTCCACGTGGAAGATTTCCAAGGGCTCTCTAATGAGACAGTGTAATAGATTTTGAAGGTGATCTCAAATATAAGAGAGGGACTTCGTTCATTAAAGCCTACACGGATAGTATAGCAAATCACAGCAGACACTTTCCAGAGTTTTGACAACAGACATCAACCATCAGCAAGGATAAAATAAGGACAAGTCAAAGGCTAGTATTGATTCCAGGAGCCTTTGGCTTAAATCCTTGTTGGCCCACTCAGTGTGAGGAGCTCAGACCAGTTTCAAACTCTGTGTGCTGTATGGCTGTAAGGCTTAGAGATGTCTGAACAAAGAAAAGTGAATAGAAACAAAGGGGTAATGGAAAAATGGGGTGTGTGTGGAGAGCCTTTCTTTTGGTATTTGTCATGAAAGAGGGTTACAAAAGAAGTGTAATGAACAGATTTTTTAATTTTTTTTTGAGAAGGAAACATTAAGAAGAAATAATATGTGAGTGCTTAGTGAAAGTTCCCCTAATGAGGGCTTTGTATGCAGTGAAAATATCTCAGAGCTGACAGATAATTTTAAGGTAAATACCTACTGAGTTTGGGTGTATTTTATAGAAAACTAATGATTTTATAAGGCCTCTCTCCATTTTTTTTTTTTTCTTGTTTGGAATTGAAATGTTCTTCTTCAGCCCTGGAAAATTCTCACAGTAATACAGCTCAAAAACTATCAAAATAATACCCTGCAACCCCTGAAATCCCCCAGCCTGGCCTTACCATCCAGAACAAAGTGTAGAAAATGACTCAGTGCCAGCACTGCAAACAGGGTAAATTCAAATGCAAAACTTGCAATTTCACACTCTGATTGTTTGCAAGTTTCTCATCGTTTATGGCTCATTATGGTGCATTTTGGAGAGCCCTTAGTCCAGGTGCTGTCCTTTTGCATAGTGTTTAACATGAGCTGTGTTTTTTTGTAATTTCTGTGAGTGAGGTGTGCCTTTTTCCTCTTCCTAGAAATCAATATATCTCCTTTTCTTTGTTGCTTTTGAGGTTTGCATTCAAATGTTGTCAATATTCTGTCGAGGGGGATTGTTATATGATCAGTCTCGCATGGCAGGCTTTTATAATAATTTTATATGGGGTCAAATGGCAACCAGGGAGGCTATGGGCCATCAAACTCATGTAGTGACCTCTGTAATGAAACACTATTGTTTCCCTTCTGAGAATCCCAGGGGAAGAGAAGGAAAAATGGAATCATAGAATTGTAGAATCAGTAATGTTGGATGACTAAGATCATCCAGTCCAACCATCAAGGCATCACCAGCATGCCCACTAACCATGTCACTCAGTGCCATAAGAAATAATAATCAAGAAAATGAAAAAGAAACAAATAACACAAAGAAAAAGAGCTCTTTCAAAATTCATGAAAAGAGGAAAGTGAAGTTTTGTTGACATTCATGTTTGATGAAGAGCAAGCACGCAGGCAGGATGAGTTACTCCGTAAGCATACGCTGCTCTAGGCTGTATTCCACACATCCTGCTCAAATCAAGAGACATAATTAGCTCTTAGAAAGTTCAAAGCATGGGGTGCCATAGCAGGGTGTGCGAGGTGAGATGGCAGAGGGAATACTGGGTTCTGGGGGTAGCGCTTTGCTTCGTGGGTGGGGGAGAAGGGGGAAATGTAAGATCAGCATCAGAGCGGAAAGGAGTTCATTTTATCCTTCGCTATTCCCTTATGAAGAATGAAAGGGCAGGGGATGTTAAGTAGAGTCCAATGAATTAGATTAAGGGAGATAAGCTCTCATGCTGCTGCTAGACGGGGAGATCAGTTGACGAGTTTTTACTAATTTTCCCTCTTGGGGTTCAGCGTTATCTGAGATTGATCAAAATCCTTGGAGCATTCTATCTGGAAGGCAACTGCCTCCTGGCCTCATGTCTCACCACTGCAATTCTGAGCTTTGATGAGTTGCATCTTGCTCACCGCCCCTTCGGTTACAAAGCCTGTTTTCACTTGACACGGCTTGAAAGGTGCTCATTCAAAAAGGCTTTCTTCCCTTCAAAAAGTATTTTGAAACCAGAGTAAAGTTTGAATGAGTTGTTTCAGCAGGTTGATCAGTGTTGTTGTGGGCTTGGGAAACCCCATTGTGTCTATTGATCTAGGAAATGGAAAAAGGGATTTTGAGGTTGTTCAGGTTGTATTTGTCTGATAATACTTTTTTCTTTTTTCTATTCCTTTTTTTTCCCTTTTTTTTTCTTTTTTTTTTTTCTTTTTTAAATCGAGGGAATAGGAAAGAGCTTATCTTTAATCATTTCATTTAGTTGTTGACAGATGAAAGTTCTTCCAGAGTAAAGCAAAGTGTGAATTTAAAGTGAGAGAGTTTTTCCAGAAGACAAGTCCTTAGGGAGGCAATGTTTCCACTGTTTTAATATAAGAGGATGAGCCCATGGTTAATGCTTTGGGCTGCAATTTAGGAGATCAAGGTGCAATTCCCAGTTCTGGTGTAAAATATCCATGGCTTCTGATATAACCCCAAAGGTCCTATCAGTTGCTGGCTGGGACCATTTACACAAGCTCAACATTGGTGTGAACTAGCTCAAACCAGAGGGTTTTTGTTCTGCAGTAATTACTGTAGCTCTGCAAGGGGAAGGATGATGAGTGCCTTTGGACTTTCACTCTTGATACCACTGTTGCCTGTCTGTGGCATGAGACAGTCCTTTTCTCTCTGCACCTTTGCTCACTTACTGTCTTCAAAACTCTGGGACATATGTCTTGTAAGCCTTTACAAGGCTGCCTTGTAAAGGTTCTGCTTTGGGAAATTACTGAAAGTAAGTGTTCAAGGATATTTTTTGCACTGATGGGGTTCCCTTTCCTGGAGCTGCATGGACGTGCACACTGATGGAGGCAGTGGTGGTCTTGCATGCTAACCTCCCCAACACACAAGTCTGAGCTCCATGTGGTCTCCTTTGTCATCTGTCCCAGTCTGTAAGAAGAGAAGGGTCTGCTGTGATATTGATTGGGATGACTGGTCAGTGTAGATCCAGGAAGTCCTGCCAGTTAATCCTGGCCATGTGTGACTGTGAGATCCTATATTTGGAAGCCTACAGCCGTGAACAGACATTTCTAAATCGATGCTCAGCAGGGCACCACAGATCCATTATGCCTTGTTTAACCATCCCCATGTTCTGGTTTCTGCAGCAACAACCTGAATGTGCCTTCTGGAAATGCATAGAGAAATAGCATGGGGCAAGAAATACTGTAAATACAATAAGAAGTTGGCTGGACTAAGCTTAGCAAGCAGAACAAATAATTTACTTTGGTGCTATCAGCTCAAGGAAAAACTCTTAATGAGCTGTTGTTAGGAACATGCAATTTAATAGTGTATCTCTTTAATTGAAAAATAAGCGAGCAAACAAACAAAAAAAGCCAACCAACTAAACAACCAGAGCAAGAAATCCCAATGTTCTTGAGTGGAGTTACTGCAAAGAATGTTTCTCTTTATTGAATTAAATCCATTCTATTTCAGGAATATTTCTTTCTTAAGTATCCGGTGAGTGATGCCGTGTGACAGAGGATAACCCTTGGAACTATAAGTGAAGTCCATTTATGGAATTGTATGTGACAACAAAAATGAATTCATCAGGACCAGTGATCCTAATGAACGTGATATCCCTATCCTAATGAAAACCTTAAGGAGTTCTGCAGGGAATAGAGCTAGGATGGTTTTCAATAACAGATAGCTTTGCAACAGAAAAACAAAATAATATGAAACAAACAAGCAAAAAACAAAGCCATACAAATTAAGCATTTGCAAAATCTTATTAGTATTTTTTTTAAATCAGTTAGAATTTCTTTGTTAGTACCAACAAAGAAAAGTGAGTGTTGATTATATTCTTCCCCTCAACCCCCACCCTTTCATGACTGCATGCATGTCGCTTTGATTTGGGCTGGCTGGCTGGATCATTAATTGAATATAGTAAGGTCTCTTCAGATCTTGGAAAAGGAGAAAAGAAAAAAAAAAAAAAAAAAAAAAAAAAAAAAGAGGAAGCTTTCTAGTGCTGTTTATATTCCCCATCCAGGGTTCAACAATCCAGCCCGTCTGTTCCAGAGGGCCTGGACCACCTGAGTCTAAGTTTAGATCATATCCTGCTACATTAAACTCCACACATAATACGTTGGCCACATGGGAAAATTTAAGGAAAATGAGATTTTATTAAAACCAGGAGACCGCCTGACTGCAGAGGGATATAATAACAGTGTTATGAGGTTCTTATCTCACATGAAAGTTTCACATTTCCCCGGTTTCCTTTCCTTTATGCTACTGTGGCCTCCCCCTCCCCTCAGTTCCATATGGATGTCATGGATGTCTAGTTATTTCATGCAACTGCTAAAAAGGCAGAGCAATTAATAACAAAACCATCCAAAATCTTTTTTTTTTTTTTTTTTTTTTTTTAATTTATTTAAACAAAAGGCCTTGTAGGCTTTTTACATTAACACAATGACATCAAAAATTCCCATTACTGACTGAAGCGTCTGATGGGTTGTGCGATCCACTTTCCAAGAAGGAAGAAAATGCAACATGGGAGAACAAAATGGGTTTGTACAGTAAGGAGAATGGCTCACCTTGTGTGCTGTATCTGAACTTCTCCTGCTTTTGCATTTTCATATCTTTGAATATGCTTCTTGGCAGGACTTTAGCAGGTATTCATGGAGTTCAATTTGTGATGCAACAAGAGGTAATAGCCTTAAGTAGCAACTGGGGAGGCTCAGGTTGGATATTAGGAAAATATAGGAAAAATTAGGAAAAATTTTTTGTCAGAAAGAGTTGTGAGGCATTGGAACAGGCTGCCCAGGGAGGTGATGGAGTCACTGTCCTTGAAGGTGTTCAAGAAAGGGGTAGATGAGGCATTGAGGGACATGGTTAGTGGACATGGTGGGGATGGGTTGATGGTCAGACTAGCTGATCTTAGTGGTCTTTTCCAAGCTTAATGATTCTATGATTCTATAAGTCAGCCTGTGCTTTGGGATTGTAGGGTCAAGCAGACATGCTGTGCCCTTTGGCTGGTTTGCTCTAAAAGCACAACAGGTACTTTTCTGAAAGGCTGAGCAAGATGCATCCTACACATCTGTTGGACCAAAAAGTGAACACTCTTCTTTTCATGGGGAGAATGAATTAGATTTTTAGATTTTCACTCTCTCGTAGCTTCATACAGTCAGACTTTCATGTTTACAATGAAGCATGCAGTTTTCTTAGAATCATTAAGGTTGGAAAAGACCACTAAGATCATCTAGTCCAACTACACTGCCCTCACCAAGCTGCCAGTGCATATCCAGAAATAACACTTATTACAGGAATATATCAGGATGTAGCAGTCTTGGCTCTTCTCATAAAAATGATTTCACAAGATTCTAGTTTTCTTTGTCTATGGAAGGCAATGATGGACCACACCAGGAAGGGTGACACATCCAGTTCAGCAATGACCCGGTCAAAAGTTGCAGATGGAAGTGAGAAACCTCCATAATTCATCTTCACAACTGTGTGATATAAACTATCACGGTGAACTTTCTCCCTGAAGCCTTTTTTTCTTTTTAACATATTTTTTCATCTTCCTTAATTCACGTAATTACAGAAATCACTAAAATTCACAGAAAGCCATGCAGTTGAACACCTCAGTCTTTGGAGAGCCTCCTCACTCCTCCCCAGAGAACATCCCTCCAGCACTTCTCATAGGCTCTGATCCATGCATCGCTCTGCCCTGAGACTGCTGCTGTAATTATGCTCCTGAGAGCCGTGTGTGAGCAAGAAGTGATACGAAGGCTCTCTGGAGACAGAAGCAGGGAAACCCCTTGCATTCCCAGATAATATTCCAGACAGGTGAAATCTGCAAAAGGATTTACTAATAAATATTACTCTCTTTTCTCTACTGTGGAAGCTTTTTCATATCTTTTGGGGTACATTTATGCCTCCTTTTAGACCATGCCCAGGGTTTTGCCGTAGACAGAATAGATATTAGATCTTTCATTCTAAAGAAATTATATGAAAACTAAATGCCTTTGATGAGCTTTATGTTCAAAGCAAATGCACTCAGGGCAGGGAACGTGCATTGGCTCTACACTTTGCACAGTTATTACTTTTTATCAGTCCAAGTCACTTATCGCTTAAATGGTTTCTTTTATCCTTCCCTAGGTTGCTCCATTACTGCATTTTGCACGGCCTGTTGAGATAATGTCTCAGGGACAGAATTGCAACCGTTATGGCTTCCCTGGTCTCACCTTGAAGTTGGGGAGACTTTTTCTGGGTAGTCCATCTGGGGAGTCATGGGTTGCCTTCTCAGGGGAATGTCTGTTTACAGAGTAAGCAAGGTATTTAATAATGTTTCTTGCACCCTGGTGGTTTGCTGGGAATTGTAATCAAAGAGGAAGCTTAGTGGAAAGCTTAATACAGCCTGTGCAACTGATTTTAGCCTGAGGGGAAGATGAGAGTTGAAAGAAGCAGCAGTGGTCAGAAAAACAAACATACAACTGAAACTAATGAGACAGTTGCCTCTTCCTATGATAGAACTCCTATAGAGACCTCAGTGCTCACGTGCACGATTCAGAAGACCTTATTTGCTTGTTTGGTCACTTCCTTTTCCTTTCTAATGAACTTCCTGGCTCAGCAGAGAAGAAAAAATGGGAAGAGTATATTGCCATAAGGAGAAGGGAAGCAGAGCAGAGCAGCAAAATATCAGTAGATTTTTGCTCGTGGTGTGTGGTGTAGGAGGCAAAATGTGGAGTTTCTGGGAGTTTCTGGCCTTGATAGTTCTGTTGTTTGGGCAACTCAGACTAACACTTTGTGCCTTTTGCCCAGGGAAAGGGAGAAACCATGATCTGTATTTTATGTACACAACAGCAGTGACAAGTGTGAGGCAGAAAGGAGGTAAAACCATTTGCTTTTAGAGAATCTGTGCTATTCCTGGTCCTGAATCAGTTTCCTTGGCCATTATTCCTTGCTTCTTAGTTCTTACCCTAAAAGAACTCCAAAACGTGGACAAAGATGAACACTTGCTGTTGGAGACAGATACTGTTTTTATTGGTATGTTTTCTTGTTTGCATCCTTTTGTTTGTGGAGCTTGGCTGGGTTTTCTTCAAAATATGACCCTCTGAATATAGTTGGGAAGAAATGGGGATGGTCTGAAATGTCCAGGGATAAAAACAGCATACCATACTTGCACATGGGAATGTGGTTTAGTGGGCATGGTGGTAATGGTTTGATGATTGGACAGGGTGATCTGAATCACAGAATCACAGAATCACAGAATCACAGAATGGCCTGGGTTTGAAGGAGCCTCAAGGATCATGAAGCTTCAACCCTGCCACCATAGGTAGGACAAACAACCTCCATGTTTAATACTAGATCAGGCTGCCCAAGGCCCCATCCTACCTGGCCTAGGGATGGACAGGGCATCCACAACCTCTCTAGGCAGCCTGTTCCAGCACCTCACCACTCTCAGAGTAAAGAACTTCCCTCTGGTATCCAACCTAAATCTTCCCTCCTTCAACTTAAAACCATTTCCTCTTGTCCTGCTATAATCTACCCTTTCAAAGAGTTGAATGATCTTTTCCAACTGTAATGATTCTGTGATAGCAGCAAGTGCTGCAAGGAGGAAGGGAGTCATACACTCTCTGTGCTTGCTGCAGGTGGGATGGGAAATCAAAGGCTCAAATTGCAGCAAATATGTAGTTGAAGCAGTGGGAAAAATATAGCAGCTACTTAGGGTAGCAGCATTATATGGGTGGTGAGCCACAGAAAGGTGGTGGTGGGTGAAGAGTTTCTCTCTGCTCATGATTTGGACTGGTGAGACCTGAGGAATGGCAGTTTGGCCATGTTTGGCCACCAGCGTACTGAACAGCTGCGAATGTCAGAGGCCTTTTTGCAAAGCAGGGTTCCCCGATGTGTTTTCTCTTTGTTCCACGTGCTCATTTCAGAGCATAAATATGTAACAACCCAAATGCTAATGAATTCCTCCCACTGACGTCCCTCCCTACACATACGCATGTACAAACAATTCACAACCCACACACAGACGTATTGCCCAGGCATTACCCAAACCCAGCACCATCTAGGAGGGAAAAATCACTGCTTAATAATCCAGCATTTAAGCCTTCCAATCCTTCCAGTTCTCAGCTTGAAAAGTAGATGGGCTCTTATCACATAATATTTGCCATGTGCAAACGGCAGGCTTGCTGTCCACAATGTTGGATGGGCTTTGGTACAGTAATCCATACGATAGCTCACTATTAGAACCAGAAACCCAAAGACACTCTGCGCCCCCCCCTCCCCCCCTTGCCTGTTATATGGAAGTTACAGTTGTTATTTCAGACCTTGGGTCATGGAGAGGCAAACATACCTTGTGGGTTTCTTGCTGGATATTGATGGATCCTGAGTATCTCATGGCATAGGTAAGATATATTCCTGTGCAGGTGATATGAATATGTGAATATCCTTCTTCACTGTACCTCCTTTTTTCCACTGTGTGTGGAAAATATGCGTATTTGGTGAAACAGACTTTTGTTTTGCTTCTGCAGTGTTCAGCTTTGCACTTAGAGGATGGGACGTAATGACGTCAGCGTGGGCCAGGAAAGGTTCAGATTGGATATTTCCTCTCAGAAAGAGTGGTAATGCATTGGAACAAGCTGTAGATGTGGCACTGAGGGATATGGTTTAGTGGGCACTGAGGGAATAGGTTGATGGTTGGATTGGATGATCTTAGCAGTCTTTTCAGTCTTAATGATTTATGGATGCTTGTCTTCCTGAAGTAGGTAACCTGAAGGTGGGCATATTCATACAGCCCACTGGATAAGCAGGTCCTTGAGTGCATAAGGTCCTCCCACTGAATTACCATTCAATTTGTCATTCAAAGTTTAGACAATTTATGAGCAGACCTGTGGGTCGTATGTATGGCTAGCAGATGCAAGTTAGCAAGCATAAATCTTAGAAGCAGAAGCTGCAGAAGTAGGAGAAAGGACAGGTTATAGCAGCCATGGGGGGATAGGGTTGAGGTAAAGAGTGACTCTCAACAACTTTGTGCTTCACCAGTTACTCTTGTCCCAGTACAGCCTTCCTACCAGGGCAGGGAACCATATACAAATAGCAGATGGCTTGCAGTGGGTTAGCTCTTTGTGCAGGGCTGCAAGTCTTGGTTTTGAGAAGCCATTCTCACATGAGGATCTACTGTGACATCCATTACTATGCTATGGGAAGCAAAGTGAGAGATATTGAAATAATTATTGTTGCTGTTTTTATTATTATTATTATTATTATTATTATTATTATTATTATTATTATTTTGTGCAAGCTGAATCAGGGCTAAACACTTTCAGATTCAGATTCCCCACCTTTCTCTCTAGAAATGTAATAAAGATGTGTCTGTTGTGATTCCTGCTTTGGGGACAGATGTATGTGAAGATGAGTGCTGTGACTCATCCAATACAAGTGGCATCTGAGCTGTGAATGCAGGCAATTTCATGAACCCTTACTACTTCCACACATATCAGGCAGTCTGTGATCGAAGCTTTATATTCAGCATAAATTGCTCTGGTTTTCCACAGCAGATGCTGGTCTTTTACCAGTAAATGCAGCTTCAGGTTTGCTTAGAAGCAGTGTCTCTGTTCCCCCTGTAAGCAGATAAAGTTTGCATTGGGCTCCACAACAGCCTGGCTGCAGCATGTCAGGGGAAGGGAGGAAAGTCTGCCCAGTAATTTCACGTTATTGGAAATATTGCTTTTGCAATCTAGCATTTGGTTTTCATTTGGTGGTTGTGCTCAGTTCATTTCTGCTTGCACTTTACTTCTGATCCAATTGAGTTATCGATGCAGGCAAGGAGAAGGAAGCAAATAAGATTGGTGTCAATTTTTCTTTTTTTTTTTTCCCACCTCCCTCTTGCTTCTTTACTTTCAAAGATCAAAAGATGAAATAAAACTTTATATATAATGAAACGCAGGCAAGTGAAAAGATGGCAGCACACAAAATTGTTTTCAGTCCTTTTTTTGAGGTTCCTCTTAGTATCTTTGATTTAGGCACCACAGCTTTAATCACAGTGCTTGAGACAACACAAAAATTATTCTTCTAACCAAGTTCCCCTCTCTCTTTTCCTCTCTCTTGCTGTCTTTCTGTCTCTCTCTGCCACTTTTTTTTTTTTCTTCCTTTTTTCTTTATGTGAGTTTAAAGAAGATTAAAGAATACAGGACTAGCTCAATTTTGTTTTCCTAGCTAATAACTGAAAGCAGGATCAGCTATTTTGCAGCTGATGGATCTGCCTCTAAACCAGATTGTCTGTCCTGCTGAATTCATCCATCATGAATGACGAAAAAATATAATTAAAAATAAATGAATGAAAATATTTTGTTCTGCAGGCTTGTCATTTCCCACAGCAGTGGTGAGAGCTCCTTCCCACCATAACAATCCCACTCCCAGCACGGCCACTTCTTGGGGCTACTTTCTTTCTTGGCCACTGCATTCATGGCAAACAGGCTCAATGAAGCAGTGTGTTTGTAAGATATTTCCTATGCCCTCACCATGCAATAGTTGGTTTTGCTTGTGTCTCTGAGCCTTTCTTAGAAATTAAACCTTGTTCCGAAAAGGCCAAAACACATCATTGTTGAGCAGCTGATGTGCATAACTGAACTGCATCTTATAGAGCTTGATGATTGGAAAAGATCTTAAAATCATCAAGTCCAACCATCTGACTTACTGAGTTCCACCATTAAGCCGCATCCTTTAGTGCCACATCCACACGTCTCTTAAATACACTCAGGAATGGGAGCTCTTTCATTACCTTGGGCAGTCTCTTCCAATGCTTGAACACTCTCTCTACGAAGGAATTCTTCCTAATATCCAGTCTAAACCTCTCCTGGTGCAACTTGCAGCCTATCATTTGTTACCTCCCTGCTGCAGTCTCCTTTCAGATAGTTGTAGAGATGTGAGGTTTCCCCTCATCCTCCTCTTCTGTGGATTAAATAACCCCAGTTCTTTCCATCGCTGCTCGTAACTCTTGTTTTCCAGTCCCTTCCCCAGCTTTGTTACTCTTCTCTGCACACACTTGAGCAACTCAATATCCTTCTTACAGTGAGGGACTCAAAACCAAGCATAATCTTTGAGGTGCGCTCTGACCAATGCCAGGTACAAGGGGAAAATCACCTCCCTGCTTCTGCTGGCTGCACTATTTCTGATACAAGCCAGGATGCCATCAGCCTTCATGGCCACCTGAGCACACTGCTGGCTCGCATTCAGTTGGCTGTCAATGGAGCAGTGTGCTGGCTGGAGCTGAAGATGCTCATGGAAAGCAGCGTGTGCTGAATAATCCTTGTCCTGAATATCCTCCGATATTCCAGCAGATAGCGGTGTAGGGACTTCCTGAGGTGAAGGTTATATCCTGAATAGCGTTGAATTGCTCTTAATGGACCCATCCTCCTTCAAGCTCTTCCATTTAATTATTTTTTTTTTTTTACTTCATATTTTTTGGCCCGCCTGACATCCTGCCCCAACCGGTTATCTAATTTAATTACATACTGTATGAAAAAGTACTTCCCTTCTTTCACCTTAAATCCTCTGCCTGCTAATGCTGCTTTGCCTGCTCTTGCATTCTGGGAAGGGAACAGCTGTTTGCATTTCTCCTTTTCTGATCTGTGTTTTTACGGGCAGCTCATCAGTTCCCTCTTCTCCAGGCTAAAAGGTACTGGTCCACTTAGCATCTCCTGTTGGGAAGCTTTTTCATTCCTCTGCTTATCATATATTGCCTTTCTGCATAGATATAATGTGCATACCTTTTTGTGTCAGAGTTTCATCATGTTGAGTGTAGCACATCAGTTATGTACGGTAACAACCTGGTGCTATCTTATGCTTATTTTCTCCTGTAAGGGACAAGTGCAATTCATCTTGGTAGGAGTACAAGGAAAGGGAGAAAATTGCCAAGAAGGATTTGGAAGAATCGTATGAATATTCAGTCAGCAGGGTTTGTTAGAGAGGAGAATGTGCTTTCTTGCAGGGTGGTTGGAGCCTGGTGGCAGAATCTAACTTGTCAGATCTCTGTGGCACTAGCTGTGCGGGATGATGCCAAGCAAGCATGGAGGTGGATTGATTTCCCCTCTTTTAGGATCTGCTTTTCTCCTTAATTTGTTAAGTAACTTTTTGTCTCTGCCTCTTGTCATCGTAAAAGCCATTCTGGACAGAACAATGGAAAAAAATTCAGAAAATCAATGAGGAATTATATAAAGGAGTGTTATTTTGGAAACCCTCATAATTTGGTAGAAGGGATGAAGCATGAAGGGAAACCAGGACATGATATCTTTAACTGCAGGCCCCCGAAGAGAATATATTTGTTAAACATTGTAATTACCCTTCAGTGCTGAACTCTATAGCAATTGAATCCACGGTGATGCACATTATCATTTCTGAAATGATGCTTTCATTTAGATAAGGCATGCAATTATACATCTTGATTAGGTCACTGTTCCCAGGAGCTTTGGGTTATTTATGATGAGTTGCCCCTTCTTGTAAATTATGTGTTGAGACTGTAGATAGAGACATATTCACTCCCTTTCCTCCCTTACCCCTATCTACTCCTTCACAGACCTTCCTGCTCCTCTCCTTCTTCCTTCACTCTACACCTTTGCACAGGCAAGATCAAAAACCCACTAATCAGAGAGAGAAAAATGTCAGATATATTGTGTAGGCATTGCCATAGGAAGGCAGACATGGGAGGTCTGCTCATTGCCTGGCTTCCTTGCAGGACCTGCTGGCTTTCATAGAGGTGGCTTTAACGCTGGGATTCCCATCTTCTTATTTTAGACTTCTGAAAGCTGTCATCTTTGGCACAGCAGTAACCTCTGCTTTTTGTGTGATCACTGGAAGTAGAAAAGCACTTCCTGAAGGTGATGTACAATATCTTATCTTAAGCAGTGACCTGATGGCATGGTTTCCAACTAGGCCTGGAAGCTGCTGGTTCACCAGTACTCTAATCACTATAACGGCAGCAGATCTCATGTTGGATTCCCCTTCCCCTCTCACCCCTCCTGGGGGACAGTGTCATTGAACTGCTGTTGAAAAAGCCCCTGTTTCCATAAGACAAGTGAGATTCCATAGGACAAGTGGGAGTGAAGACTGCTGTAGTTACTTAACTGGGCACCACGTGAGGCACTGATGGAGGTAAGGAGAACAAATGTGAAAGCTCTTGGGGGAAGAGAGTGATCAGAAAGGACTAAAGAGACAGGAGGAAGATGACACTGGACTGCTTCTGTAGACAGTGGCTCCATGCTGGAAACTCAAGTTTTCTTTGACTTTTATAGACAGACCTACTAAATCCATGTTTAGGAAGAAAGAATAGGGGAAACCTAGTTGGGATGCAGCAAATCTGCTTCTATTACATCATTTTGTAGAATAAGGATCTTGTCCCTGTTACTATAGAATCATAGAATCAATAAGATTGGGAAAGATCTTTAAGATCATCTAGTCCAACTGTCAACTCAGCATCATTGTGCTGAACCAGTGTTCTCCAGTGCCACATCTCCACTTTTCTCAAACACCTCCAAGGATGGTGACTCTACCATCTCCCTGGTCAGCCTGTTCAATGCATCACTACTCTTTCTGAGAAGAAATTTCTTCTGATATCCAACTTGAGCCTTCCGTGGCTCAACTTGAGCCTATTCCCTCATGTCCTATTCCTCATTTCCTATTGCTGTAACCTGGGAGAAGAGGCTGACCCCCAGCTCACCACAACCTCCTTTCAGACAGTTGTAGGGAGCAATAAAATCTCCTCTGAGCCTTCTTTTCTCCAGACTGAACAATCCCAGTTCCTCAGCCACTCCCTGTAAGACTTGTGTTCTAGATCTTTCACAGCTTCACTGCCCTTCTCTGGAGATGCTTCAGGGTACTAATGCCTTCCCAGTGAGGGGCCCAAAACTCAACACTCAAAGTTCTCCTGGTTTTCTGCATTAACTAGCAGTTTGTGTTCCCTCTCTCTTTAATGATTTCTCACCTTCCCGATCTTCACAGTCTTAAATAGCAGTTCTTAAATACTTTATAGAATCATAGAATCATAGAATCACAGAATCACCAAGGTTGGAAAAGACCTAAAAGATCATCCAGTCCAACCACTCACCTATTCCCAATAGCTCCCACTAAACCATGTCCCTCAACACAACATCCAGCCTTTCCTTGAACACCCCCAGGGTTGGTGACTCCACCACCTCCATGGGCAGTCCATTCCACTTTCATTAACACTGAGGTGTTAATATAACTCATAGAACCACAGAATATCCCAAGTTGGAATGAACTCATAAGGATCATCAAATCCAAATCCTGTCCAAATCACTGACAGTACCCGAATGGTGGAAGTCCAGACTGTATTAGTCCACTAACCATAGGAACGAGGAATGCAACATATTTACCAAGCCCAGAAAATACCAAGGAGCAACTGTGCAGCTCTGAGAGGCAGGATGCTGCCAAGGATAATCTTGCATGGTGAGGGCAGAGCTGGGGCTGTGGTAGTGATAGGAATTTGAACAGCGCTCAGATGTCTTAACTGTTTCCATCTGCCACCTTCATTAGATGCCTTGGGGTCAAAGTGGAAGTCGTATAAAAGATCGGTCCCAGATGACCTAATGGGTCTTTCCTAACTCTGCCTCTTTTGCATATGCAGTACCTCAAAGGATGCAGAAAATGATAATCAGATTAATGTAACCTTGGCTTTCCTCTCTTGAAGATATCTAAGCCTTTCTCTTTCTTTGTGACTCACAGCAACTCATAATCACCTGTTTAGGGCATCAGAAATGTGCTTTCCACTTGGTGCAGCTGGAAAACCCACTATAGCACCTCGGTGTGGAAGCAAAACTGGGGAGAGGAAAGATGATGATACATCAAACGGGACAGCGTCTCCCATCCGCAAATATTTATTTGCAGTAATTATCCCTTTTTGAGATTAAAAGAGCTACCCGCATGTAAAACGTAAACTGTCTTATCTCTCTTGTTAAATAATATGTTTTGAAAGTTTGACCGAGCATGAAAGTTCATCTTTCAACATTGCTACTTGTAATCCAATAAGCAATATTTACTGTGTTATAATTGGTATCATTAAGCTTAGGTGACATTATTAATATTACTAATTAAACTGCTATAAACCTAGTTTACAGTTACATAAACACATCATCTCCTGAATTGCCTGCCTACATGTTTTGGCATCGGGGGCTGGATAAAAGCAAATTCATATGCAAATGATATGAACACACTTTAATCAGAGGATCAGAGAAATCAGACAGAGAGAAGGCTCATTAGGTCTGGTGCCTTCACCATCGGTGGGGGCAAGATTGTCTCCCCATGGAGACTCCCAGGAGCTTTGGCCAGTCTAACTCTAAATGCCTCAAGCAATGGGACTTCTCCTATATCCCTGAAGGGAACTGCCCTCAGACTGAGAGAAATGTTTCTTGATATTCAGTCAATGATTTTTTTTTTGTGCTTGCAAAAAAATTGCTAAGGTAGAAGTCAACTGCTACAAAATAGTCTTGAGAAAGGTCTTAAGATTATATGTCTGGGGGCAGGAGAGAAACACATTTGTCAGGCATCTCCCAAAGCTGTGGGTTAGAGCAGTAGGACTGGAAAACCATCTCCCCATTCTTGGTTTAGCTTTCTGATGGGACGAGAGCAGTCCTGGCAGAGCTGGCAGTGATGAGGAGTGCACAGCAGCAGAGCACTGTAGTATGTTTAGCACAGCTAAGCATCCAAAAGTTCAAATCTTTGACCTAGTTTCTTTACAGCTGGAAAATCCATCTTCTGTCTAGAATTTCCCTGACTTCGGCTACTTCAGAAATATCATGAGAACAGCATTTTCCCTGATCCGTTGGTATTTGGGTCCCATCTGGAGCCAGAAAGTGCAGAGTCACATGGAACATTTTAAGCAGGAAAGCCCCAAGGAGCCAACTCCTCCTTGCTTCCAGTCTTGCGCTTATTTTTCTCATTCTGATCACCCATTTCTCACTGAGTCCAGAAGGTGTGGGACTGTCCTTCCGTGATGTGTTTCAGAAAAATCTCATTTGAGAGCGCAGACATTGCAGAAATAGCTTTAAAGCATTTGGGGCCCATTCAGTGTGGCTTATCTGCAAAGCTCCCCTTGTCACAAAAATCTCCTCAACTTCCCAAACTGACTTTTCTCAGTCTCAGCTGAAGCAAAAAGAGATTCTGACAACCACCAAGAAAAAAACCCCAAAGCAAGTGCATGATTTCCATGATATCTGTGTTACAAAGACTGCTTTGTTGGTTGGAGGCAAGGTAAATGAGTATGGGAGATCTGCTTAGGTAGATCTCTGGATCTCAATTCTTGCTGAATTGCAGCCAGCAAAGCTGGCATCACTCCTGATATTCAGCAGCACTATGAGGTTCCCAGATTTAGTTGCACTCCCTCGGGGACTGCACAATGAAGTCATATGAGCTTTTCAAATAGATAAGGTTAAAGTTTTGCTTGAATATTGAGATCTCAGTATAATCAAAGCTATTTGTCCAACTCAAGCTTTTCTCCTGCCAAGTCATCCCTGCGTGGCTGGCATCCCCAACACTTCAGATGGAGTTGCGTGAATATCAGAGCACCAGGATTTCATGGATACACCACTGTGGTCACTTGCAAGGGATGTGGCAGCACAGCAGGAGGTTTGAGACTGCTTGGAAGTCATAAACTCTTGCTGGGGTACATTGCCACCATGAAACTATCAACCCCATTTGGCCTGTCTGAGCTTCAAAGATACAGCTTGAAGTAATCTCAAAACTATCACAAAAGGGATAAAGGTTTTTTCTCTTTTCATTGGATGAAAAATATCGCCGTATTGGGCAGCTAAATGCTTGTGCTAATGGGATGCAGCTGCAAAGCTGTGACATATCAGATCTCACCGCACACACACTAATAAGTGCACACTCCCCCCAATGTGCACCCGCACGTGGAAAGTGCCATACCACAATTTCTGCTAAAATTTTCGGAATCCTTTGAAGTTTTCTGCTAAAAGTAGCAGCAAAGTCTTTGCTTTTTCAACTTTCTGCTAATGATGGCCATGTGTATGTGAGATATACAGGACCTGGTATGTTCAGTAGGAAATATTTTCACAGGGTCCCCCATGACATAGGAAGCCTTGGGCTGGAAGAGAAAAGAGTTGAGAGAGAAAATAAGTTCTGTGACCATGGGAATAAAGTGGACTTCCAAGGAGCTTGCCAGAAAAGCCATGAAACAAAGGCAACTTCGTGATTTCTTGGGTTTAAAATGCTTCCACTTAGAGTATGTAGATGGTTAGAGCCTCAACCTTGACACAGACAGATGTGAAGGTGTTGATATATTAGGAGGCTGCATTTGTATGAGAAATGTGTGTCACAATATAACGAATCGTAGAATCATAGAGGTTGAAAATGACCACTAAGGTCATTTAGTCCAGCCATTGGCGTCATGTGAGCTGGAATCATCAAGTACCAGATACAAAGGTAACTTCAGCATGGTAGAAAGTTTGGGCCCTATGTTTGTAGGGCTACGGAAGAGCATGGGTGAGTCTTGACAGAGCTTTATTACTGGAAATCAACCATGGCACATTGCATGCCAAATAAGAGACATCGCTAAGGTACAGGATGAATGATCACTGAATCTCTACCTTCATTAAACCTGAGATGAAGTGTGCCCCATTCAATATTTAAGTGGGTTTTGCCCCCTCCCTCCTTATCTCCTGTGAAATGGGAAATATTAGAGAAACACACAAAAAAAAGCGCTATGAAAAATTACCAGCTCGCATAGTAGCTCTTCTCCTTCAGTGGAGAATGACTTGAGGACTGGTAAACACAAAAAACAACTTCATGGAAAGGCTCGGGCTGAAGGGGACCTCAAAGATCATCTAGTTCCAACTCCCTACCACGTGCAGGGTTATTGATACCCCAGTGCTGTATGACATGAGCACAAGACCTGTTTATGAATGTCTCAGGTCTGGTCTCTGCTTCTCTGGGAGGGGAGGAATTGTACATGGCTGTGACATAGAGAGAGCTGAGAGCCCCTGACCTCTGAGCCCCCGAAAGCCTTCCGTGTCTAATCAGGGTATGTGTGAAAAGGTACGGGTCGTAGAAGTGCCTTCTGCCTCCCATCTCCAGCACAGGAGGAGCAGTGGGGTTATGTTTTCTTTATTGCCTGTGGCTCTGATGCTCTCTGCTCTTTGAAGGTTAAGTCAAGGTCTTGGCTTTGAGGTTTTGTTGTTGTAACCTTTTGCGGGCAAATACGATGTACAGAGTGTAGTAGGCAGCTCATGTCCAAGAAAATGCCATTTGTGCTTGAGCTGCAAGAGAACCAGGGCTCTGGCCACAGCAGTGGGGCTTTGGCTAACAAGCATTGGTAAGTGTGTAGTACGTTTTGGCAGCCAGCTTGCTTATCAGATTGATATAGGAGACTATAAGCAATTGCATCTGGATTTGAATGGGTTACCCAGCCTGCTTGGCTGCTTGGGATTCGTGCCAAGGGAAAGCAGAGGAGTTGTGAGGAGAATACCCAATTTCCCCCTGTGAGGACTGATTTTAGTTTAATGCAGCCTCCTCGCCCTTAAATCCAATTAAAGGCCTATATTATGTCAGTGGAAATTTATGCCAATCCTAATATAGTCTAATAAGCCTTAAAATAGCACTTTGCTAGTGAAAAGCCCTGTGGTTTAATTTGATTCTGAGCTTAATAACAGGCTTAATATGAGGGAATTGGCCCCTTTTTATTTTCAGACGGGGCTCCACATGCTTGCTCTCCATTTTAGGAAAGAAAAGGTTTTCTCCAAAGTGTGGACAGGAGGCAGCACACCTCAGCAGGTTGCCTCTTTTCCAGCCGCTTCATTGCTTGGCCATGGAAAGTTTTTCTAAAGGCATCTCAGACTGGCATCTGTAATGCAAAGCAGTGAACAGCAGCCTGCAAAGCATCTGGTTTTTCTTTTAGGTTTTCTGTGCTTGACCTTCCTTATTAAATGTGGACAACAGCATCACCTTGGATATCACTCTGTCCCAGTGCTGAATACGACCTTCCTTGAAAGTCTGTAGTTTCTGGTGCTTCCACTTTAACAGTTCCTGTTCCTGAACAGTGTTGTTGGCACATTAAGACCAAATGCTCAGACAGTAGTCAGCCTGGAGATGCTATGGAGAGGCTTGTTTGGCAGGGATCTGCTCATCTCTGTGACGTGAGTTATGCAGGCAGTACGTGGCCACATGGTAAGGATGTGCTCCCACCTGTGTTCATGAGCAAGGCTTGTAGTGGGCAGCAGCCAGGAATATTAGGAAAAATTTCTTCTGAGGAAGAGTGGTAATGCACTGGAACAGGCTGCCCAGGGAGATGGTGTAGTCACCATCCCTGGAAGTGTTCAGCACAAGGAGTGATGTGGCACTGAGTGACATGCTTAGTGGGCCAGTGGCTGGACTAGATGATCGTAGTGGTCTTCTTCAATAGTAACAATTCTATGGTTTGGAACCAGAAGAGGAGGAGCATCACCTCAAAGTCCATACAAGAACATGGGCTCAGCCTGTGGTCAGAGCAACACTTTTTTTTCCCCAAGTTGCTGAACGTTTGGGTGTGCTTCTTGCTGCTGAACTATTTGCTCAGCCCATCTGATTTGCAGGAGGATGTCAGCTTCAGTTCCGTACACAGCTCTCCTTCCCTCACTGTCCTGAACTGCTGTTCAGCTTTATTGCACACTGTTAAACAGCTGCTTCTCTGCAGTCTGGAGATGACTGATTTTTGGTGGTGGGCGGAGTGATTTTGATACAGCACTTACTAAAACACATTGAGATAAAAGCATCATCAGAAACATAAAAGGTCCTTTGTACTTGCAAGTTGTTACCGTTATTTTTTCATTAAGGACAATGGTAAACAGAGGTCCTCAAAGCTGTCGTCAAAAAGAAAATAGACTGTTTCGACCCTTGAATCAGAGAGGGCACATTTTTTGGAGCACCTAATGGGTTTAGGTGCCTAAGCCCCTTTGAGTCCCACAGTCTGGCACCCCAGCTGGCACGACTCCGCTCTCTTGCTTGAGCTGAAGTCAATAAACTCTCTCCATCAGCTCCAATTCATTCTTGGGTTACTCTTTTGGCATCAAACAAACTGAAATTTGGCCCAGAGCCCTGAAGAGAAGTGCAACAGCTCCACGGTCCCACACGGCTGTTTGTGTCTCTGGGACTTCTCATTCGCAATGCTCTTTTGTAAAGGGGAGGAAGGCGACTTCATGCTGCTGCTCCTTTATCCCCTTCGCTCCCCATCCCAGCCTGGTCCCCCATCCACCTAGGGGTAGGCTGATCGGTTCAGGGAGCTTTGTTAACACTGTAATCCACACGTGTGCTCAGCCTCACAAAGCTGCCACTTTCTCGCCTTGGATGCGCTGGCAGACCCGTAATGTCCCGTGTCCAATCGATTGCTGTGCTCGCTCCGGCTGCCGGCTTTGAGCAGTTTCTCCAGCAATGGCCAGATTGCTCTGGCAAAGCTCATCCATCCTTTGGGGACGGGGGCAGAAAGAGGAGGGGTGGGGGATGGATGCCTGAAAGTGGGCATTTGGGATGAGGGGGGTGGAGGCAGCAGGGATAGGAAGAGCTGGGCTAAAGCCACCCCAAAGCCAAGTGCTCTTCCCTATTGATGATAATTTCAGGTCAGGTCTTGAGAAGCACATGATTTAGTTGCACTGCCATTCATCCCTGTTGAATATTCCTCTATCCCCCTAATGAATTCATTCTGACACCCCAAACTTGTGCATCCTCAGCAGATAAATGCAGGGAAAAGCATCAGTCTGCCAAACACAGCACTTCCTCTCTCTGGCCCACTAATCGTCAGTTCCATTTCTCTCTTTGCCCATTCTGAGTGCTCTAGACAAACACATTTTACAGTTTTTCTTGCATCTAAAGATGTCTTTAGATCCATGGACAAGAGGATAGGAGAAGTAGAAATTCTCAAATCCAAGGGTCTGGGTCTGCATATATATGGTTGTGCTGTGTGTAGCCAGGAGTTAGACTCAGCGGTCACAGAATCACACACAGTCACAGAATGGCCAGGGTTGGAAGGGACCTCAAGGATCATGAATCTCCAACCCCCCTGCCACATGCAGGACCACCAATCTCCACATTAAAGGCTGCCCAGGGCCTCATCCAACCTGGCCTTGAACACCTCCAGGGATGGAGCATCCACAAGCTCTTTGGGCAGCCTGTTCCAGGGCCTCATCCAACCTGGCCTTGAACACCTCCAGGGACAGTGCATCCAACAAGCTCTGTGGGCAGCCTGTTCCAGCACCTCATCACTCCCATATTAAAGAACTTCCCCCTAACATCCAGCCTAAATCTTTCCTTCTTTAACTTAAAACCATTTCCCCTTGTCCTGCTGTTATCTACCCTTTCAAAGACTTGACTCCCCTCCTGTTTATCGGCTCCCTTTAGGTACTGAAAGGCTGCAGAGACAAAAGACCTTATGGGTCCCTTTGAACTCAGGATATTTTATGATTCTATGTGTCATATTTAATTATTATCCTGGAAATACCTAAATGCTAGTTAAAAAAAATGTGACTTTTGTGTGTAGTGAAGCTGATCAGAGTTCTTTTCAAGTTTTTCATGGCTCTGTCTTTACTGTGAACATTTAAGCTCATGATGACTCTATCATCTTGTTGCATAGAGGACAAGAATACTCGTCTGTAGAAACTACTTTATGAACTTCCTGAGAGCTTTCCGAACTTTCTGAAATAGCTCTCACTTACCAAGGAAAAATAGAGTTATAAAGGGAGAGAGAGGGGTAATGGATTTATTTCCAAAGCAGCGCATCAGGAGCTTCACTTGTTAGGAAAGTGCATGTTCATCCTCATGTTGTTCAAGCTTTGTTTAGCATCACCATTTTGTTAATGTATGTGCGCTCACCTTGTACTTCTCTGTTCCAAATTTAGAATTGTTAAGATTGGAAAAGATCACTAAGACCACCTAGTCCAACCACCATCCCATCCCCACCATGCCTTCTAAACAACGTCCCTCAGTGCCATGTCTATCCTTTTCTTGAACATCTCCAGAGATGGTGACTCCACCACATTTCCTGGTGTAGCTGAATGCTTAGCTGATGGAAGTCAGAAAAAAATCACATAAGAATCAGTGCACTAATTTATACTACCATAAGGTTATGGTGGTATTCCTATTGAAGCAGGCTAATCTCACAGGAACATATCTCATTCTCCAGTGAATAGTAAGGCTTTCCAGAAATGGATGTTGTTGCTGAATCCACCCTGTCTGGTTGTTTCAGCAGCACCTGCAATCTGAAACAGTCGTCCTGTGCTCAGCAAGTTCTTGCCTTGCAGATGATGCAGAAGGCAACCCATCTTCATTTGGGGACAGAACAACTCTGGGTTTTTATCAGTAGTACGTACCTGTGCTGTTTATTACATAGCTGCAAAAAGAGACAGCCAAAACAGAGGGAAGGGAAAGCACAGCATTGGAGGGAAGGAGTTCTCAGCTGAGTACAGTGGCACAGGATGGGCAGAGAGCTCTCCCTGATGACGAAGAGTCCAGTCCTGCACTACTGAACTGCTCTGTATGGAGAAAAGGTGCAGAGGGACAAACTGCCTCAGGGTCATCTTCTGTCTGCTCGCCATCGTTCTCACTGCAGTGTCCTTTGGGGATAGTGACTTCAACTTCACATAAAAATACTTCTGTTTCTTCAGTGTTTGCAGCGTGCCACTGCCCTCTTTTAAAGCCAGTCCTTTCCTGGGAAGGTTTTGAAATAGAAGATTTTTTCCCTCTGTTGCTTGCTCTCCTGTTGGGTCAATACTAGGGAAAACTGGCTAGGAAGCCTGGCCAGGTAGAGATCTGTCCTGACAAACATCTGAAGAGTTGCTCATTGACCTCTGGAAACTGCCCTTCAAACCAAGCACCACCTCCTCATACCTGATTTATAAATGATGTTGGCTGGCAAGGTGGAGACAAGGCTGAGGCTGGGACTTGGTATGGATCTGATCCCATTCAACAGTCTGGAAATCAAAACTACACACCTTTTGGCATTTTGCTGTTTTGAGGCTTTGAATATTCTATAATAACCTGAGTACTCACAAGTAATCTGAATTATTCATGAATTTAGGGTGAGCTTCAGAGCCAACCTATACTCACTTCAGCCTAGTCAATGTGATTGTGGCCATCACAAGCAGAAGTCTGTGGGCTCGGGACTGACCCAACAGAGCAGAGTCTCAGGATGGCTCACAGCTTGTCATGGCCTGGGCTGGGTGTCCCAGTGATCTCAAGTGTCCCATGGCTGAAGGACCCAAGTACTCAGCCTGAGCTCAGCACTGAGCACGCCCCATATTTCCAAGGGCTGCCACCATGCACTGGTGCTCTCGAACAAACAGCATTCCTTTGTGTGCCCACACTTTTTAAGGGGCATTAAAGATAGCACTGCTGGAAAGTACTATTGCAACTAGGCTAATAATAGCTTTTCGTTGTATTTTGGATAGATTGCTAAGATAAGCAAGTTTTTAACTTTATATGTATGGTCACCTCTTTAGATTCCAATCAGATTTTCAGTGTAAGGCTCTACCTGATGAAAAACAACCAAACAAATGTTCTTCCCCACAGACTTCATGTTTAACTGGTTCATGGCATTAATGAAATGAAGGAAATTAGGTGCTTAGTGGATAGCATTTGCTGGTAGGATGGTCTCAAAGGTAGAAGATTAAATCTTTAAAAGAAGGGACAATTTTTTCACAATTGGAGAAAAGAAGTGGTCTTTGATAGATAGTATATTTCTTCCTCATGACTTAGAGACAGTTTTCGTTCTGTAGGATGGAAGCTATGTGAAGCAATGGTTGTCTCAGTAAACTCTCTGTGGAAAGACAAAGCAGCACTGAAGGTCAGTGGCTACCTGAAGTTATCTGCTCTGAAAACCCTCAGGTTCTAAAATAAAGAATTGGGCCTCAAGAATATTTTAAAATAGTGTCTCTCTGAACTTTTTCTGTTGTCTGGTGGTTCCTCTGTGTTTGAGCCCAATTTTCATCCTCTTTCCCATATCTTGTGTTCTGAACTCTCCAAGCCAATATATAATGGCAGTTTCAGTATTAGCCATTCTCATTTTGAAGTAAGTGAGGGTACATGTTAAGGCTTTCTCTCTCTGGTGGTGATGGTTGAACCAGAAGATCTTAGTGGTCTTTTCCAACTGTCACGATTCTGTGATTCTGTGATTCTATCCCCCAAAGATTCAATTCCCTGAAGATTCAGAACTTCCTTTTACACAAATGGGTAAATGCTGAGATTCCAAATCATTCACACAGGTAGAGAAGCTGGAGATTGCCAAAGAAACTCTACACTGTTGTGAAAATCTCCCTGAGATCAGGAGAGTGGACTGATAATAGTGCATGGCACGCAGTGCCTTGGACAAAACCAAACTTACTTGATGGCTCCAGGTCAGTCTATACACTAGTGATGGTTTAGTTGCCATAGAGACAACCAAGTCTCACTTTATCCTCTAGCACCTGTGCTATTCGCTGTTGACCTCTCCGGATTAAAGATTGAGGGTTTTGGATCATTCTCTTTCTTTTTATCAGTGGTGTAGCACATCGTCTAATCCTAGTTGTACCTCTCAGGGAGGAAAAAAAGACAAAAAAAGCCAACCTCTTTTCCTCACGCTTGTTGTGTCAGCCAATTATTCGAAGTGGTGACAAGGAGAAAAAATGAATTAGCCATAGCTTTGTAATGTCAGTGTTATTTATCTTGTATAAGCTCTGCCCAGCTCAACTGTGGATCAGCAAAGGAGAGCTTTTGTTCTGCTGTCCTCTCTTTGAAGCGGATTTATTTATTTATTTATTTATTTAGTCATTCCTTTTCTTGATAGAAGGCCTTTGCTCCGTCACACCATCATTACAAAATGTTTTCATTCTGATAGGAAACAGGAGGCTTTTCCTGATCAGGTAATGGACCAGCGAGGAGTCATCATGCAGGAGGGGTGGGAGGGGGGGGGGGGGCCTCACGGCTCTCATTTTCCTCATTCTCCTCTCTCTACCCCTGTGATAATGAAACCCACTCCATTGGGTCTATTTTCTCTGATCTCTTAACTCACACAAAAAGCAGGTGCTGAGACTGGAAGTGGCCCCTGTTACATCTTGGGGGGGGGGGCGCCGCCCCCCAGTCTTTTGCCATGCGTATCTTGCTGAGGCTATACCCTCTTTCACCTGCTGTTATAAGACCTTTCAGAAGAAAAATGGCATTTGCTGGCAGGAGGCAGGAAAGCAAGGGACACTAAATTGGGATCCAGTCTGAAAGCAGTGCCCTGGCAACAAGCCCACAAACACTTCAGATCTAAAGCACTGAGTCACACAGCAAAGAGGCAAAAATGCATCCTTGAAAAACAATAGCAATGCTGCACCTGCTCGAAACTCCCAGAGCCAGCAGTACACTGTAACACTTCAAAACTGCCAGGGAACCAGGTACTGGAATAAGATACTCCTCAGCAGGAGCGAAACCAGTTAAATCTTTCACTAAGGAGTGCTGAGTGATAGGAGAAGTGAGCTTGTAGGATAACGTCCATCAATCCCAATGTCAGAAGACAGGAGAAGAAATAAATTATCTTGCAATGTGCTTGCTCATATATGAATGTTGCTGGCATTTTCCTTGCTGGCTTTTGAGGCAGTTGTCACGGAATGAATGTCTCCTTGCAGTGAGTGGAGACTACAGAGGTACAAGGACCTCTAATAAATAAGCCAGATGCTTGGTTCTGGAGTTGATAGTTGGGTTCAGTGGTTCAGCTTGGCTAGTTTTCCCTGTCTCATGTGTTATTTTACCTTTCTGTGGTATCTCTAGCCCAGCCCAGCAAAGGCAGCAAGACAGGAGCTTTCTGTCAATGCGGGGGGCTATACAAGCGTGGCATGCAGACTGTCAACAGGCAGTAAATCTGTTTCAAGCTCTTTTGTTATTCCAAGCAATTGCTGAATAACTTCTCGGAATTACTTCCAGTTGATATCTCTTATATGAAAAGCTCACAGAAAGCTTATTATGTTCAAAATTCGGAAGATACGGATTCTCACATGCTAAACATCCATTAGCAACTGGATAAAGGCAATTCGTAGGATCAAATTCCTGTAGGGTTGGTTTTTGTAGACGTGCAGATGAAATTTGTTCTGTGAGAACTATCTCTGATGCATCCTTCAAATAAATGACAATAAATTCTTGATAATAGGATCTGGCTGTTGGTACCAGACATGAGATGGGCACGGTTGAAGACAAAGCCAAAACACTATCAGCATTTGAGAGGAAGGAAAAAATCATGGTTTGTAGAGTGATTTTTAGCTCCGCACTTCTAAAGGTTAATACTGGAGAGCCCTGATGTTTAATAGTGAAAAGAATAAAATTTCATCTGTCTTGACATGCACTCAGACTGCTGAGTCGGGATTTCAGAGTATTTTTGTTTTAAATATGATGCTACTTGTAATATTTGCATTTTCAAAGACTGCTAGCATGTGTAATTAGTGATATTGGGAAACTGGGGAGACTGAATCAGCAATCTTTCTTTCTAAGCCTGTTTACAACGTGACCCTTTAGAAAGCAGGCTGCTCACAACCATTTTCTTGCCTTGGAGACTGCGTGGCTGGATGTGAAGGTGAAATCACTCAAATTTACCCAGCTGCTAGATATGTTTTAAATACGATGGTTTAAGCTGTGCACCAATGACTCTGTGGCTGCAAACTCCAGAAGGTAATTCAGATATTCCTGGTTTTTTTCTGGTGATGGGGAAACTAAGATGATTGAATTCCCAACTCAGCACCCTTTTAAGTGTCTGTAACTCAGTGGAGTAAAAGGAAGCCAATGGCCATCCTCCTCCTCCATCACCTATCACCAAAGTTTGACTTGATTTTTCTTTCTTAGGATAATTTCTTCTTAAAGGGACGGTCAAATTTCATAAAGAGAAAATGAAGTGGATTATACAAAGTACAAGAAATTTAGAAAAGTGGAGTGGAAAAGTAAAAATTCATAGCTTTTTAAATTTTTTTTTTTATTTCCTACCATAAACACCTTGTCTTTGAGGCCAAGGTCTGTGCTGGTTTTGCTATTAACTATCGTGGATCCAGAGCAGAGCCCCAAAATATCATATTCTTCAGTTTCAAGGAATTTTCAATCATGAGCTATTTGTGTGGCCACTGCAGCAATAATGTCCCACATCAAAATCTAGTACCCAAACTACCATCAGTCTGCTGATGCCTGCAATTTGGACTTTCAGGACTTAGTCCCAGCCGTTCTTTTGTTTTGAGTAGACAGCCCTTGAAGTATCTTCAGGCATATTCACCTTTGAAAGTGTGATTGTTGCTGTGAAAATCTCATTGATGGTGGCAAAGACCAAGTGGTCAGGAGGGGCTGAGACAAGATTTCACCCTTCTCTTTTGGGAGGATGTTGCAGTATCCTAAATCAATTGGCAGGGTTCTGCATGTTGATGTGAGTGTGTATTAATTCATCTCAGATGACAGCTTAATTGAACTTGAGTTAACCCTTTGTCCATCTCTCACAGATAACATCTGGGTAGGATGAAGCTGTGCTATTGCTGGCCATAACCTCATTGCCGCTGATTTGGCTGTGTTGGCAGAGGAATGCGGGTGGGAAGAGGCAGGGAGAGAACCAGCAGGGAAAGAAATGAGTGATGATTCAGGAGGGTAACTTTTGGCATGAGCCCAGCTCCTTGTTGATAGGGAATTGCTCAGGACCTCTATATCCAAAATCATAGAATCATAGAATGGCCTGGGTTGAAAAGGACCTCCAAGATCATCTAGTTTTAACCCCCCTGCCACAGGCAGGGTCACCAAGCACTAGAGCGGGCTGCCCAGAGCCGCATCCATCTCCGGATCACCTGATGGCTGTGCTTTTATCCGTCTCACTTCTTACATTTTCCCATTTTACCCTTTCATCCTCCTTGCTGTTGGCAGGAGTAGGGTGTGCAGTCTGCCATGAGGGCAGTGTTTTCAGAAGGGATCACCGAATGAAGGATGCTCCTTGGAGCTTTGAACCTCGACTCCCCACTGTTTCAAGCCCTACAGTACCATACCTTGCAGGCAAAAGATCAGAAAACATTGCTGCCCTTGTCAGTGAGCTGCCATCAGGGTCCTGGGTGCAGCTGGGCATATGGGCAAGCCACTGTTTATTTACTCACTGCCGAGGGTTCATTATCTCCAGACTCCATTCAGATGGTAGTCTCCAGATTCCCGTGGGAAACCAGTTCAGCACAGATGAGACAATGCCCTGGGCAGGAGGTGGATGGCAGCATCCTTGGCTGTGCATCGCACAGAGCTTCAGATCTTCCCTTCACTGGGCACACAGGAGTGTGTTTAGCATGTATGAATTATTTGGTGTATGTTTAAATACATCTGCTCTTCTTGACATATAATTGAAGGGACAGTGGATGTGGTGTGAATAGGTAAGTTTAATAAGTTACTTATTTATGAAATCACCAATAATAAGTGATTTTGTGGTAGATGCCCCATCCCTGGAGACATTTAAGGTCAGTCTGGACAGGGCTCTGAGCAACCTTAGGTGTCCTTGTTAATTGCAGGGGAGTTGGAGTAGATGGCCTTTAAAGATCCTTTCCAACTCAAACCATTCTATGACTTTAAGCTTTGCTTATATCCTTGCACTCATCGCTCATTTAGGCATCCTGCAAAATCCTGGGAGAACTTTGGATGCTGGATACACTTCTATTTGCTGTTGTGTTTCACCCTAGAAGAACATGCGTTTCTTCATTGGATTATGTGATCTTCTATAATCTGTATTTTATAGCAGTCTGGATATTCTTGTTTACACGCTCAGTTCTCATCTAATTTGACACTGCTATAAAGTGATCATGGACGTATTGGAGTAGGATGTGATAAAACCATCAGAAAAGTTTCCTTAATGTTTTCAGACTAAGAGAAAAGATTGGCATAGCTCTGAGACCTGTCCTGCTTCTCCCCCCTAAGTCTGAACCAAAGTGATTTCGAGTAAATGATGCATTTTTTCTTTCATAACTCATACAGCTAATTTTAAATCTAGTGTATAAAAGTGATTGAAATTTGAAAAAAACCAAACCCGTACCTATACTTACATCAGTAATCGATAGGAGCATATGTCCAAGTTTCAAACAAAGAAAGCATAACTTAAGGACAGTTCTCCCATTCTAGTAACAGGAACAGTCTTGCTTTTCTGCATATTATTAACTTAAACTAGAGCTGAGTTTGGAAGAGTGCTTTATGCTGGAAGACAACCTTCCTAGTTGGTTCAACTATAAAGTTGAGAAGAAGAGTATGTTCTCCACAGCATATTGTATCTTTTTTTGGCATGCGTAGTGTTGGTGAGACTGCCAGTTATATTCTACGGGTTTGTCGTATGAAATGGTGTGGAAATGGATGGTTGTTTTGTCATTTGAGTTGTTCGTGGATAATAAGGGTGACAAAGATGCCCTGAGATTTAGTCACCATAAATGGCTGCTGGAGTCCAAGAAGTTTTTGGACAGTGCTCTCAGATGTAGGGATTGGATTTTGGCTGGTGCTGCATGGAGACAGGATTTGGACTCTATGATACCTGTGGATCCCTTCCAACTTGGGATATTCTATTCTGTGCAAGAGTAACCTGTTGCTGTATCCACTGAACTTTCCCATCTGCTTGGGTATATTTAGTGCTCTGACAGGAGGAAAGCAGTCTGATTACGTTCTTCAAAATTACAATGCACCCATCTGAATTATAATGTGTAATGTACAAATATAATGTACAAGTTTGAAGCCTGGCATCCTGGTGCTTACTGGTTGACTTCGAGCTTTGTGTGTATGTTGGCTGTAAATCAACTGGAGGAGTTTGGAATGAAAGTTTTGTTAAAAAAATCTCTGCTATATTAAGTTTTGTGTGTAAACAGGTGCAAAACGATTAGCTGCCTAGAAATAATCTCAAAGAAATAGCAATCTTGAGTGTGCTGCGTATTAGGGCAGCATAGTGCAAAGAAGTGTAAGTCTAGAGCCTCAAGGAGTTAAATGAATACATAGGAGCTAAAAAACCTCATGATGCTACATGGGAAAAGGGGAAAATATTCTATTTAGAGACGGTACTGCTCACACATCAGATGTTTTCTCCGGTTCTCTCTCTCTGTAATTTAAGGATAAAAAAAATATCATTGGGGGCAATTTGCATGAAAGGGATCTTTGTATCTGAAGTGCCCATCTGCTGCACAGCTTACCTCCCCCCTGACGACATAGCCATCTGCTTTTGACATCACAGCCATCTTTGCGACGCAGGGCTCCAGACGAAGGAGCCAGTGACACTTTATTAACACCTTGCCTCCATGCTGTCCTGCTATTTGGAAGGATTGCCAGGTGCTTTGCCATAGGCATTCATGCTCCAAACTGGCATGAGGGGCCTTGGGACAGCAATGCATCCACCTCTGGGTGGCTTGTAGGAGGTTGTTGTGACACTATGTGGCACAAAGGAGACTCTTGGGGCCATAAGCAGTTTTAAAGGAGTGCAATTTTCAATTTGCTTTTGTATAGCACCTCATGTGATGGAGGAGCCCCACTGCAGTCAAGAAATCAAATAATAATAATTACAAGGTTGCTGATAGCACTTAGAAGGCAGTGATTTGATTACCTTCTCTTGCATCAGCCTAAGACACTTCTAATTGCATGGTAGCACCGTTGTGTCATTCATTCTCAAACCTAACCACAATTTCCCCTTCACAGCTCATCCCATCCCAAGCAGACAGCAATCAGTTGTAGAATCATGGAATGGCTCAGGTTGGAAGGGACCTCAAAGATCATCTTGTTCCAACCCCCTGCTATGGGCAGGGTTGTCAACCAGGAGATCAGGCTCCAGATCAGGGCCCCATCCAACCTGGCCTTGAGCACCTCCACGGACAGGGCATCCACAACCTCTCAGGGCAGCACCTCACCACCCTCTGAGTGAAAAAATCCCCCCTGATGTCTAATCTAAATCTCCCTAGTGCCCCCCCAAAAAAAAACTCAGGGAGGAGAACATCCAGCTTTTCTCTTTGCGTCTGATTTACCTGGTCAAGACTTAAATACTACATGGGTAAGCACAACAGATCAGAAAATAAACAAACAAATAGATAAATATATGTTTCCAACAGCCCAGATGGTGATGGCTCAGTGAAAAAACTTCCCACCTTCCAAAATGCCAGTTGTCCTCTCACTGTGTGTCAGCCTGCAGGGAACAGCACGAGCCGTCACAATTGCCGCACACATGAATTGTGCTGTCATGGACCAAGAGAGATGCCTTCGGCTTTAGGTTACAATGCACCTGGATTTCTGGGCATGTATTTTCCTTTCTCTAGCTAGAAACATGGTCTGGGTGTGTTTGAGGTTTGGGGTTTCCCATTTGTGGTTTCCTTTGTTTAATTATTATTATTTTTTCATGTACATTCACCATGGGTTTCTTCTCTTTGAGAGCAAGCAGAACCGCTGTGCAATACCATTGGTCTGGCTGCTATCCACCAAGAAACACTGGAATTAACCATCTAAATTATCCCTCTTGGAACCAACTTTTCTTCAAACTTCACTGAAATAAAACAACCAGGTGTAATATTACTGGATAATACTGATATAGCAGTGACATTATTTTTGGTGATAATACTAAAAGGGGAAAAAAGATCTTTTGGCTCAGGTCAAGCAAATTGTTTGGTTTTACCTGATCAGTTTCCCTTCAGAAATCTTTCATTTCTGCAAGAAAAGTCGAGGAAAGGAGTGGTGTGGATTAACCCCAGCTGAAATTAAGAGCAACAAGAGATGTTTTGCTTGGCTTGCAACCAGAGCCTGGGAACAAACCTGGCATTCACATGAATCCGTGTGCACAGACATACCCCTCACTGTACTTGATGGAGGGAAAGAAGTTAAATCCTGGAGTTAAGTGTTTCTGAGTAATTTCCCAGCCTTCCCAGTGTCTCCTTTGCATGGGAAATGCCAATGCAGGCCCCAAATTCCTCTCGAATTAAGACCTATTCTTCTCCTGTTGCAGCCAGGGGAATTGAAAGAAACAGCAGGGCAAATTGTTTCCCCGAGTTCCCTGTGCCAGTCAGCAGGTTCATTAATCTCATTGCAGAGCTCCTGCTGCACCAGGTGCACAGATGATTATAATATTGCCTACCATCCCTGCCAGGAGAGATGGCAGAGGGAAGCTCTCATTGGATGATAATGCTCCTATAATCCACTTACTGGAGGTAGTTTCTTGGTTTAGTTTGAATGCAGTTTCTGCCTCTGATCGTCTCTCTCTGCTGGTGCAGGCAGAGCGACTCTGAGCGACTGGAAACTCTTAATCCTTTGCAAGCATCTGTCAAATTGTTTTCCCATCTGGGACCTCTCTTCTCACAAGCAGGGAAGCCTGCATTGAATTCAGTGGGAGATGAAAGCATGCAGTACCTTGTGAGATCGAGCACATATTTATGAACCGGATAGGAGGCACGAGGCTCCTTTGATAGGCACAGCACTCACTCCCCTTTCCAGCTTGGAGAAAGTGGGAAGCAAACCTCTTTCTTCCCAAATCACTGCTCTTGGAGAGCATCCCGATAGGAAAACAAATCCATAAGCAGCGAAAAATGTGGTAACACATTCCCTTTGCCTTCTCCAGGCAGGCAACACAGAGAAGCCAAGTGGCCGGCGTGCCGATGCTGGTGGGAGCTGGCGGGGTGCCTGGGGTTGGTGCTGCACGGATGGGAAGCAGCTGTCAGAGAGCCATAGGGGGGTCTGTTTGCCAAGTGGGGCACGGATGGGTCACGTGGGGAAGCAGCTACTCTCATATTCCACCCCCCAAGGATGATGTTGGGCTTTTCTTTCTATCTGAAGAGTTGTTGTGTTTTGTTTTTTTTCTCTCCGCCCCGTGAAATAGGTGAATGATGGAGTTATTCAGGGCTATTGAATGCAGCTCACAAAAGCTTCTCCAGGATACAGACAAGAAGCACAGCTTGACTTGGTGTGGGGCACTACCCAATGAGGTGGGGGACTGGGGTTGGGGGGCATTTCCAGCTTTATCCTGGGGTTTCTCTCTGCCTGTCCTTGTCCCTTTGTGAGCAAGGGTAGCTCTAGCATCCCTTCTTTAGTCGATCATATCAAACTGACTCTGTTTTGCAGCTCTTTTGAACAAATGGTTGCTGAAGGGTTTCACTTAGCCTCAGTCTCTTGATCTATTGCAGGGCTCATGATGTTTAAAACAGAAACTGTTTCCATTATCCCTTTCTTCTCCTTGGGAAGTCCAAAGAAGTGAAGCTTCCCAGATTGTGGATGACACAAAACATCATACACTTGTTTTCCCCTTTTCTAGAAATTTAACACATTTTGCTTTCGCTGAGGTTCAAAAGTTCATTCAGCAACAGTTGGTTCTCTGAGCTTGTTGCAAAGGCCTCTGGGTAAACTGAAGAAGAAAAAAACAATACTGTTAAATAGCTGCAGGACATAAGAGTAACAAGGCACATTAAATGCACATCATGCCCTTAATATTATTAGAGTTGCAAGCATGCTGACACAAAACTCCAGCATATGCATACATTTTATTTCCTTACCATGTGTCAGTGTGTTCTGCAAGTAGTTAGAAGGCTGACCTTTATATCGTCCACTTCCTGGATTTCTTTTAATTTGACCCAGCATCTGGGATCAAAGCATCAGTCCATTCAGACAGGTAGAGATGCAAAAAATCCTGCTCACCCTTCAACATACTTTATTGTGCAGTTGGAAGAGCGCTTTGGATAATGGCTGGGTGAAGGGCTGCATTAGCAGATGTTGCCCACATCATGTTGACAGCCCTGTGTTTATGATCAGTGCCACTTTCAGATCTGAAAGCCAAGTGTTGCGCACCGCTTGCTTAAATGCTTACAGATGCTTTAAGCAATGGCCTGACATATGGAAACCAAAACTGGGTGGAACGCACCCAAACAGCAAAGTCACTGAGCAGAGACCACAGCTGAAGACAGATGTGGTGTAATACATTGTATTGGTAGTCCATAACTGTAGAGAAAGAGTCCCCTCCTGACACAAGGGGTGGACAATGTGATGAGACCACCTCTTGCAGCTATGGGAGCCTTAACTCACTGCAAAACCTAGGCCCACATAAAGGATGCTTTAGTCATGAAAGATCATAGAATCATTGAATGACTTGGGTTGGAAGGGACATTAAAGATAATGCAGTTCCAATCCTTTGCCATGGACAGGGTTGCTACCTACTAGATCGTGTTAGGTGAGACCTTGTCCAACCTGGCCCCATGAAAGGGGCGTCCACAACCTCTCTGGGCAGTCTGTTCCAATGCCTCAGCACCCTCTGAGTAAAGAATTTCCTTGTAACATCTGACTTAAATCTATCTTCATTTAGTTAAAAACTGTTCCCACATGTCCTATTGCTATCAGACCATGTAAAGAGTTGGTCTCCATATTTTTATAAGCTCCCTTTAAATACTGAAAGATGGTGAGCTAAAGTTTTTCTTCAAGTTCTCTAACAATGTTTCAGGGAAAGCATGTGTATGTAACATCTGGCTCTGAGATGAGTCAGGAGTGGGCAGCAGTGCATCACACAGCAAGGGACTACACTGAGCTGGGTGCTCTCTGAGGAAAACTGCCTTCTGGTGTGGCGCTGGGACAGCATCCAACGTGCTGAGGCCCAGGATCTACTTGGGGCTCCTAAGGCCGAGTACAGTGCTACTAAACCAAAATAACTGTGATGTATCTAATGAACAGCCCTGAGTTCATTAACATTTCCAAGAGCAGCTTTCACTCAGCAGCATGGCCAAGCCTATATCCATGGAGTGTTGCACTCAGCAGTTCCTGGGTGCAGTCTTTTGTCATCTTCCATTCCAGTGCTGGTAGTGTTTGCCCTTTGGGTCCTCTTCACATCTTCCAAGGATATCTCTAGAGAATCCATGCCAGGCTGCTGACATTAAGTGCTTGCTGGACACAAAGTTCAACCAGACCTGTCAGCAGCCCACCGGAACATTTTGCACACCATGAAGGGGTGTGGCAGACTGTCAGAGTTTCATCTGTGCTCTACTGACTCCTCAGCCAGCATCCAGAGAAGGCCTACATCTTCTGGGCTTTCAGCCATACAAGAAAACTGGAAGGTTGGAATGGGTTTCCTGGCACTGCCTCTGGCTGTTGTGTCTCCTCCGTCCCCTTTGCTGGAGCCAGGATGCTTTGTGCTGCTGCAGACAGTTTGCAGCTTATCTCCATAGTAGGACAATAAGTACAGTCTCTGGCATTGTTTAATTCCCAGTGCATTTGCTGGTGTGGTTTCAGCCTGAGCCAATTTGCAGTGCCTCAAGGGCATGTTTCAAGGATTAACATCCACCAAGACCTGTCCTTAGGAATCAAGAGTTGCCTTGGTTTGGTAAAAATAGGGTAGTAGGGTAGGGTAGTGTACAGTACAGTAGGGTGGAGTAGGGTAGGGTAGGGTAGCCTGAGTTGGAAGGGACCCACAGGGATCATTGAGTCCAACTCATGGCTCCACACAGGACTAACCCAAAATTCGAACCACATTAATGAGGGCATTTAGCAAGTGTCAGTAAGCACAAAACCAAGCAGCGCCATGTAGTTTGGCAACAGAAGTGTCTGTGACTGATTTCTTACACTAGTTGAGAGCTAGCAGAGGACCCAGGACTTCTAGGTGCCGGTTTGACTTATTACTTGATGATGTACTGCCACTCTTGTGTTCCTATGCCTCTATGGAGCAGATCTCACCAACTGCCTGCCCTCAAACAAGAAACCAGCAACGTCCCTCAAAGAGATTTATGAGGCAGGAGGGCTGACAACACAGTGTTGGGTCTGTCAAGGCACAAGTGAGGACTCAGCCCTTATTGCTTTCAGTGCAGAGTCTCTCTAACTGTGATAAATGCTATGCAGCATCAAACTACAAAGGCTTCTCCAGTCAGGGGCAACATGGTACATCTGGCTTGAGCCACATGGCAAGGAGGAGTTGGGGCTGGAATGACAGATGCATGCACAGATGCCCATCATGGGACAGATGTGCCCCTTGGCAAGGAGCAGGGCATCAGCCCCCAACTGTTGCCTTTCTCCCCCTGCTCTCTTTCGGAAAATGATAACCTGCTGCTTGTTATCAGTTGGAGACCATCAGGTGTGCTCCTATCTTCAAGATGTGCTTTATCTGAAAGGTATTCAGCTCATGTGCACCTGGTGTGCACCAGCTGGGGTTAAATGGGGTATGCTATTGTGGATACATCTTCTGGCCTTAAAATGGCACAGAAACAAAAGGATTAGAATGGTGCAAAATAAATACTGTGGATTTCCTCTTAAATGGAGATTTCACTCCCTGTGTTCTCTCCCAGCACTTTCTCCTGTGTGCATACCCATATCCATACACAGTGTTCCCTCCTGGGACAGACTGTGACCTGCAAATACCACCGTGGAGGTGTTAAACTGCATCTGCACTAGGTGCTAAAAGGTGTTTCATCATGTTAACTGCACAGAAAGAAAGAAAATATCCAAACAAAAAGCACTTATATTTCCTTTCTTGTCAAAGATGGCACCTGAGCCATTTCCCTTGCTGCAGTTAGTGTTTTCAGGTCCTGTCGCTCTGGGAAACACTGGAGTGGTTTATTGACATTCACTATAAATTTGTATGGAGAGTACAGTTGTAACATTTAGCTTTCCCCCATACAGCTGCATTTATTTCATGGGTTTAATTTTCATTTCAGTCAGTGTTTTCTCATTTGGGAACTTACCAGTGGTTTACAGCTGGTCAACTGGTCTGATGTCTCATGGTTAAACCTATATATGTATCATCACCTTTGTTCACCCCATCTGATTGCCTCCTCACTAGCAGTGAAAACACTTTCTTACTGTAATTTATTTATTTTTTTACTGTTTGGGTGACTGAACACTGTATCAGGATGCCTGGAGTGTTTGTGAAGTATCCATGCTTTGAGATATTGAGGTATTCAAGCTTGTCTGCAGCGTGTCCTGAGCAAATAACTCTAATTGACCCTGATGTGAACAGGGAGCTGGACTAGGTGATCTGCAGAGGTATCTTTGGCCTCAACTAATTTACGATTCTGTGATATCTGCGGTTCTGGACTCTCTCATCTAGCTGTAGGTGTCCCTTCCTATTGCAAGGGAGGTGGAATAGATGGCCTTTAAAGGTCCTTTCCAACTCCAACAATCCTGTGATTGAGATCTCTACCAAGCCCATGGAACCATGTCATTCAGTGCCACATCTCTGTGTTTCTTGAGCACCTCCAGGGACAGTGACTCCACCACCTCCCTGGCAGCCTCTGCCAATGCCTCACTGCTCTTTCTGAGAAGTAACTTCTCCTAATATCCAACCTGAACCTCCCCAGTTGCAGCTTAAATCTATTGCCTCTTCTCCTATTGACATGTATTGTGCTTACAAGTTATGGTGGACAGAAGTGCCTGGAGAGAGATAAGAATTGAGTCTTTTTTTAATGCCCAAATAACTGTTGCTCAAGTTGAATACAATTCTTCATGCCTGTGTTTGTAGGGAGTTTATGAAAGCCCATCTACACTTGCATGGAGTACGTGTTATGTCTACCTCTGCACTTAGAGGTTTGGGGAGGTAGGAGGCTAAATGCAGCTGTGTGCAAATGTGTAGTATATGCTACTGCCATTCTTAATGTGTGAGAGTGCAGGAACACGAAGTATAATTCTGCAGCCTTGAGTTTGCAGAGGGCTGCTGTCTATTTTGAGCATTCGCAGGTAGGAGTGTGTATGTGTACACACAACCTGTAGCTGTGCAGCGTTGAGTCTCTTGGTTTAGGATGAGAAAACACTCTTCTCCCTTTGTAGTCTCTTGTAATTTTTTCATTGTTTTGGCATTGCACTGAATATCCTGGTGAGGAACAGCAGAGACCTGACAGGAACACTAATGCTTTGTGTCCTGCAGTCACATTGCTGCAGATTTTCTGCTGCGTATCCAGCATTGCAGTGCTGTTACTGCTGTGAGCTATTGCAGTATAAAAGTGTAGGATGAGAAACAGATTTTGGTGCATGCTCTCAAGTTACATGCGAAGAAACAAGGGTTGAACTGGTAGGAATGCATGGAGAGTAAAAGATGGTTTCACCCGGACATGGTTGTCCTGACTTGCTTCATTACTGAAGACTATAATCCTTAAACAGTCTTTGGGAAAAGAACTGACAGGGAGGGGATGCTCTCCTGTAGATGTCATTCAGGGTCTTGCAATGTATAATAATCTCCAATAGGCTGAAGGGATAGCTTTTAGGAGAGGGTGTGTACAGGGCTGTTCCTCTGGTTTGGAAGGAGCTTTTCCTTGATGTCAGTGGTCTCTTCCTGCCCTGACTCTGCCTTTGCTCCTGCCAGGACAGCAGCTTGTGATTGCCACTATTGGCTCTGCATCTGGAAGCTCATAGAGAGCATGGTGTTCTGTCTTGGTTTAATCCCAGTTACCACTCTCCAGTTTCACCCTGGTTTCTCTAAAACCTTGATGCTGTTATATACCCATGAGATGTGGCACTAATCTCATTTTTAAGGGAATATCAGCCACAGGATATCACAGCTCAATCTTCCCTTCATTGTTCACAGAATCACAGAATGACAGAATGGACAGGGTTGGAAGGGACCTCAAGGATCATGAAGCTCCACACCCCCTGCCACATGCAGGGCCACCAGCCTCCCCATTTAATAACAGACCAGGCTGTCCAGGGCCCCATCCAACCTGGCATTGAACATCTCCAGGCATGGGGCATCCACAACCTCTCTAGGCAGCCTGTTCCAGCACCTCACCTCTCTGATAGTAAAGAACTTAAAAGATTTCCTTTCCAGGAGAGGAATTCCTCCTATATCTCTACAGTGTCCCAGGATGCTGTATCCCAAGATGCTTTGGGCTGTGCAGTGGTCTGAAGCTTGAGATGCATTCAGGCAGAGGAAAAGTGGAGACACCTTTGCAGACTGACATATTTGTGAGCCAAAGCCTGGATGTAGCCCAGACTCTCTATCCACCCATATCACCGAAAGATGTGCTGCATCCTTAAAAGAAGATCTTTCATTTTACCTCAAGAGTGATGGCTAATCCACCCTCTGGCCAACCTCCAGGTTTGCTCTGGAAGGACAGTTGTCATCCTTTGATCTCTTTGCATCTGTACAGAAAAGTGGAGATATGACTTATTTACTGCAATACAATCCATCCTCCCCTTTCACAAAGCAAGAAGCCCCAAGCCTCCAGTCAAGTAGCCAATAAATACATCAGTCTTTCACTACAGCTGCAGTTGAAGGCTGTGACTAACAGGCCAATGCCTCTGCTTCTTTGAAGGAGGAAGACGATCAGAGATTGAGGAAGGAGTACCATCCAGAGGGACTTGGATAGGCTCAAAAGTGAGAATATAATGAGAATATAATGCGGTTCAACAAGGCCAACTGCAAGATGTTGTGCTTGGGTTGAGGCAATCGGAGATATGAGAGCAGCTCTGTGGAAAAGGACTTGGGGGTCTTGAGGGACGAAAAGCTGGACATGAGCCAGACGTTGTGCTCCAGCAGCCTAGAAGACCGTCGGGGGCTGCGGCAACAGAGAGGTGGCAACAAGACAGGGAGGTGATTGTCCACCTCTACTTTGCCCTCATGAGGCCCTATCTGGAGTACTGCATCCCACAGTATAGGAGGGACGTGGAGCTGTTGGTGCGGGTCCAGAGGAGAGCAACGAAGATACTCAGAAGGACTGGAGCACCTCTGCTATGAAGAAAGGTTGAGGAAACTGGGCTTGTTTAGCTTGGAGAAGGCTCGAGGGAGGCATCATTGTGGCCTTTTATTACTTCGTGGAGCATATAAACAGAAGAGGGACTTACTTTTTACATGGTTCAATAGTGATAAGACAAGGAGGAATGGCTTTAAACTAAAAGACAGGAAATTTAGATTAGTTGTTAGGAAGAAAATCTTTACTCAGAGGGTGGTGAGGCACTGGAGTAGGCTGCCCAGAGAAGTTTTATATGCCCCATCCCTGGAGATGCTGAAAGCCAGATTGGATGGGATCCTGGGCAGTCTGATCTGGTGGGTGGCAACCAGCCACGGCAGGGGGGTTGGAACTCAATGATTTTTAAGGTCTCCTCCATCCCAAGCCATTCAGTGATTCTACGATTCTCTTCTTGAGAAGGGGATTATCTTCTTTTTCCTCCCATAGAGTTCCCCAGACTCACCCAACAACTGTGGGAGGAGGAGGAAGCAATTACTTTCCAGCCAACATGTGCCAGTAGTTAGCAGAAGTCTGACACCAAAGAACAGGCACTGTTGTGTGTGAAAGAAACAAAGTGGTAAAACTGCTGCTGTCACACAGTGCAGATGACAGCGACTGCAGAAGTCCCTCGAACTTGAGGATTTCTGTCCCCAGTGTGCAAAACTGTGGAAGCTGCATGGCTGCACAGTGTGGTTGTGGTCTCACCTCATTGTGGATGCCAGGGGAGTGACGGAGCAGGAGGGGGAGCAGGTGCACACTTGGGAGGAGGTGGGACAAGTTATTATCAGCCTGAGCGTTAATTGCCAAATTAGCATCACACTGTATAGCACGAGTAAATAAGAGTCACCAGTTTGGGATTCTTGCAGAATGCGCCTGTACCGAAGGCCTTTGTGTCTGCTCTGAAGAGGGGCTTTAAACTAAAAGAGGGGAAATTTAGGTTAGATGCTAAAAAAAATTATTTACTCAGAGAGTGGTAAGGCACTGGCACTGCTGCCAGAGAAGTAGTGCATGCCCCATCCCTGGAGGTGCTCAAAGCCGGATTGGATGGGCAGCCTGGTCTGGTGGAAGGCAACCAGCCCATGGCAGGGGGGTTGGAGCTCAGTGATCTTTAAGGTCCCTTCCAACCTAAGCCATTCCATGATTCTATGATTCTATGGACATGTAGAGAGGGTTCAGATGTTGTTTCTGAAAAAGTGCTTCTTAGATTGTTCTGGCTGCACAATGGCTGGAGGAGACTCTCCATCCTTTGGGCTATTTCTCTGTCTTTTTGTTTGTTTGTTTGTTTTTTTTGCTGCTCAAAGCTGTCAAAAATCTGTACTTTCCGCAGCAAGAGACAGCTGCATTTCAGTAGTGAAGTGATTCTTAGAACCAAATCGCCCTTTTCTCCAGGCAGCTTCATCTGTGAAGTACTGCAGGTCCTTTGGGATGATTATATGGTATTTATAGTTGAGGAGACGGGTGACTTAGCCCTAACCATATGAATGATACCGCAGCGATGGCAGCCTTAAACACAGACAGCTAGAGGTCACATTTGATTACATAAAGACTGGATTTCAGCTGAAGCAGCTGGGAGAGGTGTTCCTCCCTCCTTGAGAAATGACAAGTGCAAAAACATCCTTTCTGACTTGGGTTTCTGAGGCAGCCAAAAGCAGAGTGTCTCTGTGTCTGAAATGGGTGTGGGATGCCAGCAGCTCTGTTATCCTTGGCAGGGGGAAGCGACTTGTTAGCAGAGCCCAGCTGGCAGAGTTCAGAGGCCGTGGCAAGCAGCGTCCCCTGCATTCGTCTTCCCTTTCCCTTCCAGGGAGTGCATTAGGATGTATCTCATTCTGCACTGTTTGCTCTGCCACACTATTAATTTGTGATCGTATAAACTCCTGCTGCTGTTACGCTGTTAGGTGATGCAGAACAAAGCTGCTCATTAACGTGGAGGAGCGCTGAGTGCTGGTGGGGCAACTCCTCTGGATGCAAGGTAGAAGCAAAATGTCTTTATTGATGATCTGGATGAGGGAATTGAGTGCACCTTCAGTACGTTTGCAGCTGACACCAAGTTGAAAGGAAGGAAAGCCCTCAAAAGGATCTGGACAGTCATGGTTGATGGGCTGAGGCCAATGGGATGAAGTTCAACAAGACTGAGTACCAAGTTCTGCACTTTGGCCACAGAAACCACAGGAAATGCTACGGGCTTGAGGCAGATTGGTTGTAAAGCTATACAAGAAAAAAAGGATCTGGGGTTGTTGGGCAGTGCTTGGGTGAACAAGAACCAGCAGTGTGTACTGGTGGTCAATGGCATCCTGGCTTGTATCAGAAACAGTGCAGCCAACAGGAGGTGATCATCCCCCTGTACTTAGCTCTGATCAGGCCACTCCTTGAGTTCAGTTCTGGGCCCCTCATTACAAGAAAGACATTGAGACCCTGGAGTGCATTCAGAGAAGGACAACAAAAGCTGTGAAGGGTCTGAGAACAAGACTTGTGGGGAGCAGCTGGGTTGTCTGTCTGGAGGAGAGAAGGCTCAGGGGAGACCTTATCATTCTCTGCAATGACACAAAAGAAGGCTGTGGTGAGGCTGAATCAGCTTCTTCTTCCAAGCAATAGGATGAGAGGAAATGGGATCAAGTTGTGTCAAGAGAGGTTCAGGATGGATATTAAGAAAACCTTATCTGAAAAAGTGGTCATGCACTGGAACAGGTTGACCAGCGAAGTAGTGGTGTCACCATTCCTAGAGGTGTTCTAGAAACATGTAGATATGGCACTGAGGATCTTGGTTTACTCAGCAATATTTGTGATAGGTGGATGGTAAGACTTTCTCCAATACCACAGCTGCAGGATGGTGGGGAAGAGATGTCAGACCTGGTTGCAAAGGGTGTCCAACAGGAGGGAACACATAATCACTGACTCTTTTATGCCTACTGTCCTGAGGCCAAGTGGAATAGAAACTGGTTGTACCTGGATGGGAGAAACTGAGTTTCATGTGGGGTACCTTATGCAGTTGTAACTGTATGATTGAGAATGACACTCTCCACGGTGGAAATGTTTGTTGTAGAAAGTTATGCATGATGTTGTACAGAACAGTCTTCCCTTCCCTTCCCTTCCCTTCCCTTCCCTTCCCTTCCCTTCCCTTCCCATCACCACTGATTCAGTGTCATCACTAAATATGCTTGTCCATCACGCTGATACGAGTTCTTGCCATGAGCACAACCAACATCTTTGAGGTATGGGAGAAACAAACAAAAGCCCCTCACAGTGAGACCAGATGTGTTATGGTGGCCATGTGCTGCCTGTAAATGAAACATTGCCGTCACCTGTAACAATAGTTGATACTGAAGCAGGAGGTTTTAATCATAGTGACATCAGTGGATTGGGACTTACCATCTGTACAACTATTTATGCCTTAAAATCACCTCCAGCAGTGCTATTTGACCTGCTAGAGACAAGATGTGCAGTTGTTATTGTTGGTGCAGTGCATCTGTTATTTCCAACCTATCATTCAGTTTAGTGTTAGATAACAGGGTTGTTTCATCACTCATGGAAAAATATGTGCGTTTTGTTTTGCTGGAAGACTGGGTGGTGCTGAGATGGACCTTCCAGCCTGAGCCATTCTGTGATTCTATGATTCTGTGATTTCAGTACCTTCTAGGAAAAGAAGAAGCAAGTGGCAAATCTTGGCTGCTGTTCCCTTTTTTCCTTTCTCATGATATTTAGGCTGCTGTCTTGCTAGGAAGAGAACAGAGTGTATTCAAGACTATTGTGCTGGGATAATGATGGGCCAGATTGGCACTGTAGTGTTAGGACAGATCCTTGTGTGGAATCAGTGCTATCCTGTTTCTGTTGGAAGAACGTATGCCCTCACATCTGTGTATGTGCATGAACACTGACCAAAAGGATGCAAAGTCCTCACAGTGTGCCCAAATGAACTGCTTGTCCCTTATGTATCATAGCCTTAAAGCTCTTCTGCAACTGTAGTGGCTTTTGAAGTTAAATCACTGTGTCCTTGAAACACTGGCTTCAAAGCCATTTGGGATGTGAAGTCCATTTGCAGTCTCAGATCTTTGGGGTTGCTCATACGTCGTCTTTTTCTTCCTTTGCCTTTCTCCCTATCCATTTATTGCCTTGATTATTCATAGGATCTCTTCTATAAGTATCACTAGACAGAGCATGGTCTCTCCTTACTCCAGAATAGTGTAGTCTCTTAGATTTAAAAAAGTATATATATTATTTGTTATAATAGACCTGGTAAGAGACTGAAAATTTGTATGTTGCATTGGCCAGAGTTGGGAAGCAACAAAAGAAAGAGCAAAGCTTTTTTGAGCTGGTGGGAAACTCAGAATGGAAGAGATTTGTCTCTCCATCACATTCCATGAGCTAAGCCAGAGGAATGGGTCAGTGGTGGCTGGGAGTCACAAGCTCAAAATAACTGATGTAATGAATAGTATCATGTTGTGCTTGAGGTACTGCATCCTAAGCCTGAATTATCAGCGTGGTATAGCCAGAATTGTGTTCCACTGACAGTGCTGGTGGATGTGCTATCCTTCTCTGCTGGTATAAGTCATATGTTTGTAGGAGTTGAACACTCAGACCTCTTAATTCTCTGAGCTTGGACTGTAACTCCATCTAACAAGTAGCCAGTCCAGATGCTCTTTTGATTACTTGTAGATGTAAACACAATGCAACTCAGCAGCTTGTGCCTTGTCACTGGCTGAGGCTCCTTGGAATTCAAAAGCATCCCACACTGGCTGGGTTAATAGGGTAGCAGATATAGGTTTTTAAGTCACATATCAACCAGCTGATCTATATGGGAGAACACAATATACATACAATATGTACTAATGGCTACCTGCACAAAGGGAGACCCATTTCATCCCCAGCTCCTTATGACATACTCTTGAGTCTTTGGATAGGGTGTTTTCCTGGAGCAGGGCTCATTTTCTGCAATCAGGTGGGGGACAATTGCTGTTATCCATCCCCTGCAACTGGGAAGCAGAGAGGGGAATGGTGCCTCCCTGCTCCGAGGATTTCCAGCAGCTCAGTGTTCTGTGCTGATGTCAGGGAGGCAGCTTTGCCAAGGAAATCACAAAGGCAGCCACAAGTGGGACTTAAAATAGCACTTCATGCAAGGCAGAGGGAGTGGGGGAGTGCAGAGGGGAAAGCTCTGCCTGCCACATTGCAAACTTTCCTCTTGCCTGTCAGTACTCTGCCTCTTTCCCAACTGAAAATCTCTCTGTTCCTCTTCGATTCTGCAGACCTTCTTGTTTTACTGGAGATTTTCAGTAGGCAGGGAGAAGGTAAGATACTCAAAGCAGTTTCTTAGGTGAGAAATAGGGGCTAGACCAGAATTGTGCAGCAGCCAGGTCCCCATTCCCACGTTCCTGTTCCTTCCCAAGCATCCCATGGCATCATCCATAATGGCACATGCCACTACACATCTTTGTAGTGCCTGAGTGGTCCAACCTGGGCAATTTTCTAACCTAGGAGGTCCCACCAGAGCTCTCCCATCCTGTTATCTCTACACAGGTGCTTCAAATCCAGTTCATGTTCCCCTTTCCACAGCAATGACCATTGGTGATGAAAAGCTCTGGGTTGAGACTGCCTTGGTTTCTGGTTTGCCTTTTTAGCCAATGGATTTGAACTCAATGATCTTTAAGGTCTTTTCCAACCTGAGGGATTCTATGATTCTATGATCCATTTGTTCTCAAGGGAGATGTGTAGAGCCCATCAGGTGTCCCGTCAGGACAAACACCTTCAAGAGCTAACTCCACTGCAAGCTAGGAGAGCTCAGAGGAGACACTGTTAAATTAATTTTGAGATGCCTGAAGTTAAACAACAGCACATCTTCCTTGTGTCTGCATTGAGGAGACATCCCTTGGAAGGTGGCCAGTCTGGGGCCCCTCCTAAGGCACGCAGCTGCAGTAGCAGGAGCTGTTTATGCCTCATACGTGTGCTGCTGTCTGTGTGCTTTTTTTTGGGAACAGGCAGTTTGCAGCTCTCTGGCTCTGATTGTCTCCTGGCTGGCAACACCAGGAGTGATATTCCACCTCTGTAAACATTTATGCTCATAATTTGATTTTGCTAAGATGCAACCCATGTCTTGTAGGTGTCCTAATCCCAGCACAGAGCCATGCTGAAGCACCTCACCTTTTCCTGCCTTGAGATGTGGCATCTACCCTATGCATGACTGCATCACAGCACCTTGTCCTCCACCCCATGGCCATCCTAGTCCCCTCAGTACACTTTCAGTCCATGTGTGCTATCTGCTTCATGTCTCTCCCAGCAATGCCAAACTTGTCCCAGATCTGCTAACCTGCTTTCCAGCCTTGCTTCTGGATGCTCCTTTTTGACAAAGCAGCTGAACATGTGACCAAGCATTACTCATTGCAAGAGGACATGTGTGCATGCTTAACTCAGACATGCTGTTCCAGTCCTTTGCTTATTTTGGGTCCTAATTTGGAGATTCCACGTGCATCTTATTACCCCACAACACTAAGCTGATGATATGCTGTGGCCAACTATCTGCTTTGGATTAAATTTAGCAGAGGTTAAATAAGATCACTGCATTTCTCCATCCCATGGTCTAACCTGGGACTTGGATATACATTGCAGCATAACTCTGAGGCTCTCTTGTTCTATCTATTCAGCCTCCCTGACATCTAGTCTTTCTAGTGACCATCTTGCCTGAATTATTACCACTCATAATCCTCCTCAAGTTCCCCATAAAGTAGTGCAATCAGGTGAAAGAGTTGGGGAAGAACTTTATAATCAGAATCACAGGATATCCTGAGCTAGAAGGGACCCCTAGGGATCATCGAGTCCAACCCCTGTTTCCACACAAGACTACACCAAATGTGTGTCTGTACATGTGTATGCTCGTATCTCGACTAAGAAAGGGGGGCAGGTATCACTGCTAATGCCTCTTGGCTCTTGTTCCACCTCTGGGTACCTACGGTCTCATGTCAGTTTATCACAAATTAAGCCTCCCTGCCCTTGTGCTCCCCTTCATCCTTCGCTTGCCTTTCAGAGGAATGCACAGACCTTGTGCTTCCAGGTTGCAATTTAAGTATCTTCATAAAGGTATTCACCCCTGTGAAATACAGCATTGTTTTCCTTCTGGGCAGAGCAGTCGTGGTGTAACTCACTGCATCTGTGCATGGTGTGTGTCCTCCAGCCCAGTGTTGGAGAGATGGATAGGGGTGACCTCTTGACATCTGGCTGTGTAATATAGAAGAGCACAGCTTGTTGCAAGCTTGTGTGGGTGGTTGGATGGGAGATGCTAGTTTCAACCTTCAGGAACTGTTTTGCTCCTGTAGTCTGTCAAGGTTTGGTCCAGGCAAGATGCCATTAGAAGCTTTCACGTCCTTTGCAATTTGTCACATGCCCTCAACTCCTACTGGCAAGATTAGGCTGTGTCCACATTCATGCTGTTAATGTTCAAGGTTAATAACATCATCTCCTGTATTTCTCAATCAAGATTGCCAATGATCAATGAAGATTGGTCCTAATTTCCTAACATGCACTCACTGCTATTTGTTTTATCTATGCAAGGAACATCTGGAACAGCCACCCTATTGCTAGCTTTCAGAAGTAAACCATTCCCCATTGCTACATTAACTATAAGATCCTATAATTCCATGAAGATGGGAACTTAGGAATGGCCATAGTAGTTGAACTTGAGGTCCCTCATCTGTGCTCATATCCAGTCTCTAGGTGTTACCATTAACAAATATGGATAAAGTGTACGAACAGAGCAAGCACAGAAATACCCTCATTCACATCACTTATCCAGCTGTGGGAATCTGTGGTTTGGTCTTCCTCAGCTAGCAAAACCAGTTGAAACTCTAGCATGTTCTGAATGCATTTATTTGTCCTTACCAAAATCATTTACTTTGCCTCTGATGCCTTTGTTTTCTATAAAGAGAGTGCATGTCAGCTGACACTCGTGGTGGGCTAAATGCATTAATTTTGTATGTACTCAGGTATGTAGCTCATTCATCTGAATACATTCTCCTTTTTACACCAAGGGAGAGCAATTACATGGTGATAGGCATTATGGTATCCTTATACACTGACTAAAGGAAATATCCATAAGGAAGATGACTAATAAGAGGATCATACAAGTGAGGCAGGGGTGGTTGACTGCACGACTGGCTTGTTGAGGGTGGACTGGGGCAGGTGCAACTTGGCCATTCAGCATGGCTTGTAACACAGGAAAAGTTACTCACTTGTAGTTTGTTTTGGAAAAACTTAGCATAGTTGAATGATGATTTTTTACATGCCTGCCATGTACAGCGTCCCATCTACAGTCAGGCCAGCTCGATCCTACCTCCAAGCACTGAGGGTCAAAACTCATGTTCTCTTTGCTATTCTTTATTTTTTTTTCCACACACATGGTTGGTCATGCAATCATAGAGTCATTAAAGTTGGAAAAGACCAATAATATTATCTAATGCAACCATCAACCCACCATTGAGTCATGTCCCTCAGTACCACATCTCCATCTTTCTTGAACACCTCCAGGGACAGTGACTACATCACCACCCTGGTCAGCCTGTTCCAGTGCCTGATCACTCTTTGAGAGAAATTTTTTCCTAATATCCAACCTGAGCCTCTCCTGGCACAACTTGAGCCCATTCCCTCTCATCCCATGGCTGTTACCTGGAGAAGAGGCTGACCCCTGCCTTGCTACAACCTCCCTTCAGTGAGTTGTAGAGATCTTCCCTGAGCCTCCTCTTCTCCAGAATGAACAATTCCAATCTCAACAAAGTGCTGATATTCCTTCATGTGGGTAAAGATGTCACCTCATTTCTCCCAGCGAAGGGAAAAAGACTTGTTCAGGAAGATGCTCTAAGATTCAGAGTATACTTGCCTTTCTTCCTGTTCTGTGTCCCATGTCCGTGTTGTCATTGAGGTGTTTGATGACCACATGGCATGAGGAACTCCTAAGACTTGAAGTCTTCATGCTCAGACCTACATCCCTCCAGGACAGGAGCTCAGGGTTAACTAGTTTTGTTTTCGGCCTTCTGACCATCCGAAGGGGATAGGCTGTGAAGCTCTGCTTGTTTCTGACATGTACGATCTCTGTCTGAAGTATTCATCATTTCTTCCACACCCCCCTCAGCTCACCTGGGAGAGAGATTTATTCTGGGTGGTTTGTCATCTGTAAATCTCCTTGGTTGACTCCATTTTGCATTTTAACAAGAAACAAGCACTTCATAATAACTGCAGAGATTAAACTCTGACAGACACTCAAACCATTGACCTGAAGGAAATGTAACAATAAATTAAACATATTAATGAAGCTGTACTACAAGCTCTGAATTTGTTAGGTAAATTGTACAGTTATTAACAATGAACCCAACTTACTGTAATCCGTTATCAGAGAGGTATGAGGATGGATCCCAGCAGTCCTCCTTCATCTGTGGTCTGCAAACTTCAGGCTGGGGTCAGTGTGGAGAGCAAAATAGCAGAGCTGTATTCATAGAATCACAGAATCATTAAGGTTGGAAAGACTAACAAGATCATTTAGTCCAACCATTCCAGTAGTCTACAGAAAACATATTCTCTGCGTTCAGATTTAATTTACTTACCTTCTTCTTGAGTTCTGTGAGGGTTGGCACAGGGTGAGGGTTCTTGTGTCAGGGTGGGTATACTGTATGCTAAGGCTCTTGTGTGGTTAACCAGGTTGGTCCTCCTTAAGTCAAGCACCTGAAAGGTGCTTTCATTCAGGTGGAGTCATCGTATTTTCAGTGTGTCTTAGGAGGACTTGTGTTGCTGCCACGTGTTGTTTGAGGATCGGAAGGTGTTACATAGTTTGTAGGATATTGTCATGCAATCCCTGGGTAAGAAACACATAATGATGAGGCAGACATCTCAAAAAGTGTGGTTTTGAAGATGGTGTTGCCACTTCCACTTGATTGTGTTATCTTGGTACTTGGTGGAAAAGAGGGCAGTTGCAGGCTGCAATTTGTAGTGGACTCTAGGAATTGTTTTCCACACCCTCATAGCCTCTACACAATTCACATCCCCTGGCACAAACAAAGACCCTTTCATGGAATCATAGAATGATTTGGGTTGAAAGGGATCTTTAAGATCATTGAGTTCCAACTCCCTTGCTATAAGCAGGGATATCTCCCTCAAGGCCAAGTTGCTCAGAGCCCTATCCAGCCTGTCTTTGAATGCTTCCAGAGAATGGGCATTTGTTGACGTGGTGCTTTTTAATCATATCAGGTAGGCTTCAGATAGGCAATACTGAAGCAGAAACTTGTGACACCAAACCCACATGTGTGATGTCACAACACTGTCCACAATCCTCCTAAACATTGCCAAGTTTGCCCCCAGCATGCACAGAAAAGCAAAGAGACCATCTGCCATGACCTATGAGGAAAAGATCAGTTAAAGCATGTTTTATTTTGCTGTAGCACTGAGAAAAATGGGATGTGTGCCTGGAGCAATGGGATGTAGTGCAGTGTACCCGGGAGTGCAGCACGTGGGTAAATGTGCTCATGAGTGCTGTGTCTCCCTTGCAGTGCAGGTGGCTGCTAATTTGAACACCATCCACTATTTAAATGAAGACTGCAGGGGTGCGGAACGGGGATTTTGTCATTTCTGGGAGGAAACCTTGGGTCCCTGCCAGCTCAGCAGGGTTGGGAGTCACTCCTCTCATCCAAAGCAGCAGCTGCAGAGCCAGCCCTAGCCAAAGCCTCCCCTTTGCACAGAGGGGCCTGCAGAAACAGTGATAATAGGGCAGGGAGAAACCTGGAAGTTTGCCCAGCACATCTTTGTGGTCATCTTCACCTTCATCTCCTTAACGAATTGCCCCACTCATGGTCTCAGCAGTACCAGGGGGCAGGCAGGCTCACAAAGTCACATGTGTTGAGGGTTGGACTAGATGATCTCAGTGGGCTTTTCCAGCCTTAATGGTTCTACGATTCTGTGATTCTGTACCTGCTGTTCCTTAGAGCTGCAAGCTGTCCAGCAAGCAGCCCAGCACTGTCAACTTACGCACATCATGTACGCTTACCTCTTTGCCTCTTGTCCTGCAGTGATGCTGAGTCCATGCTCTCTATGTCTGCCTCTTCGTTCTTCATTATCCAACTTGAGAGCATTTGTCCTGCCTTTAGTTTCCTCTTCCTCTTCCTCTTCCTCTTCCTCTTCCCCTTCCCCTTCCCCTTCCCTTTCCCCTTCTCTTTTCTATTCCTTTCTTTTTCTTTTTTTTTCTGAACTATTCCTTCAATTTATCCTGATCATTTTGTTTTTGAAGTTCTAATCATTCAGGGAAATATCCTGGTCCTAACACTTCGAAAATTAGGGATTGAATTCCCAGAGATAAGAGACAGGCAACAACTGTTGGAGATGCACCTAGGTGAGCTCTCGCTTGCACCTCTGTATGACAAGGTTTTCCTCTCTCATCACTGACATCCTGTGGCATCCAGGACTCTGTCCTGAGCAATGAGACTCTCCCCTGAGCACAAACTGCAGGGCAATGGGCAAGTGTGACTTGAGTTTGATGCAAGCAGGTGGATCTGGGTCAGGGAGTACTCCCCTATCTGTGGTCCTGCAAGCAATGCAGAGTTTCCTCCTGCAGGGTGACAAGCATCCTTTGAAGTGTCAGTCATATCACTCAGCACTGATTTTTCCTTCTAAGGTTTCTTCATTGCTCCTATCCCATCCACCAGGCTTTCCACTGACAAGGAGTTTTGCATAGGAAATGCAAAGTGCTACACTGGACTTGTGCTCTTACAAATGGGAGTCCCTGCTCTCTGTATAAGCGTGCTGTTAAGCACCATTATGTCCTATGAATTTCACATTGCGGAGGCTTTGTAGCACCTTACTGGAGGAATTTCTTAACGAGGGATGTAGTTTAGCACAAAGTTTTGCCACCAGTGCCATGGGATGGGCTGAGTGAAGCTTTTCAGTGGCACAGCTGGCAAATGCTTGGTGGCTGTAGCTTTGTAATTACTTCTGTCTGTCTAGCCTTTATGTTCCTGCACACACACACATGCAGTTATGCATCAGGCTGAAGAGGAAATACTGAATGAAGGCAACAGCTGGATCCAGTGTGTGACGAGTCACGAGGAACAGTTTTTCTTTAAACATCTTTTCATGTACATCTTGGTGCAGCTCTTCCCAGCCCAAGCATTGCAAGAATTAATTAATCTCAGAAATGCTTCACCTAATTTGGAAAAATGGAATTTTGCTAAATGCTGGTTCTGCCTGTACAAATTTGCCCCCTGCTTGGAGATCATGTGTCATGGAATAATTGCCTGGGGTAGGGCTGATGGGACTAAGAATTGAACCAGGAATTTGCTTTTTGCTGCAAATCCCTTCATGCCACTGTCCCTCACACTGCTCTATCGCTCGCATTGCTTCCTGCTTCCTCCCAGATGTAGTTCCTAATTTGAGCCAGATTACCCCCAAGGAGCTTTGTATCAATAAGAAACTTCAATTTTCCATCTTCAGCCATGTGTCCTCCTTGGAGCTGTTTGCCCACCGCAGAGATTTGATCTTTGTGGTTGTCAGGACAGGCACGAACTGGGGAGAGGAGGGGTGAGGTTTTGTGAATGAGAGCTTTCTCCATCAACCTGTGGTCCCAGGGAAGAGCTGCGGTGGAGCGAGGTTTGGAAAGACCTCAGCTCGTAGTCTGTTTCCTTTTCCTTTTAATGTGTTTGCTCTCTAATGTGTGTTGACACAGTAAATACACATGTTTGTACAAACATCCCAGCAGAGGGTTGCTTTAAAAGCCCCTTGTAGAGGATAGGAAATGTGTGTGGCAGATGTCGGGAGGCGACCTGCTGCCTGGTACTCATCACTTTTGCCAATGATGCTTGAAATCATCTCCATCAGGAGGAACTTGATGGGACATCCAAGACAGAGGGTGCCTTACTTGGGGCTTTTTTTTTGTTGTTGAGAGAGAGGGAAACCCAGCGCTGGTCAGGTTCAGGAGGGTGTTCTTTACTCATTGCTGAGTGTTGCATTGGAAAAACCAAACTGTTATTGAGTATGTGGTGATGGTATGACCATCAGCTCACCTGGCTGTATTGAATGTATGGTGACAACATGATCATCAGTTCATCCGTTTCGCTGTCCACAAGCCTCTCCTCCCCTTCAATGTCCTGAATGGGGTTGAAAGCCTCTAAGTCTGCTGCGTAGGGTGATTCTGCAGAGGACTGTGGCTCATTCTGCATGTCCTGATCCTCATCCATTTCTCGTCTTCACTCCCAACCATCCCAGGAGGGGTATCCTCCCCTGCCAAAGAGTGTATATGTGTGGAGATACCCACACAACTGGTGTGATTTGCCTCCATCAGCCCCCGTGGGTGCAGGTAGTTGGACCGAGGAGATGGCAGAAATCCAAATGTGAGGATTGAGTGAGGAGCAACAAGTTAGGGATGAGCAGTAGGAATAACATAAACTACCCAGAGGAGCAGTGACAAAGGAAAACCAGTGTGGGGAGAGAGAATTCAAAAGGGAACCAGATAGAGTTCTTTTGAAATGGCACTTGTAAGTTTTTAGAGAGTACAGAGTATTATGAAACGGCCTTCTTAAATGCATATCTTCTATGTTTAAATGCATATCTTCCACATCATTTTGTCTGTAATTATTCTTCCTAGTTGACTAACCCAATTTTTACTCTTGACATACCATTAAGTCCTTGCTGAATTTCAACACTGTGATATAACCAGGAAACGGTGTGTTCATGGGATCCTCCAAGCTAGGACAAGACATGCATGCATGCAAAAGGGACGGTGGTTGCAAAGCCATTGTAGTTTTTCCTTTGTTTCCTATTGTCAGCTCTGCACAAATGACAAGTTGTGTCCGTCCTGACCTGCAAGATGCCCAGCGGCCTGTTTTCTGCTAAACTAGAACGATCAACAGCTCTAGGTCTATAGTTCTTGCTCTGTGTGAGTTGCTTTATAAGTATGTGACAGCATAGTATCTCAAGAGGGAAACTGATCAAGATGTAATTCTTCAACCCACCTCCTTTAGGAGGACATGTTGAACATTACCCTCAAAATTAAGCATTTCTGTGATAAACCATCTACACTTTTTTTTTTCCACATTGACAGCAAGGAAAGGGTGAATGACCCATCTGTGAAAGATGCCAGACAGTCACTCGGGCTGAAATTTGTCTCACCTAATGTCAGCCATCAGCACTGAATCGAAATGAGTTGCCGTTTATAGATAATGGAGAGAGACTGGCATCTCCTGAAAGCAATTCACTCCATCTGCCTGAGACACCTATTTAGGATGGCACGATTAGCCCTGTGGTGAAACCTGTCTCTTTCCATTGACTAGAGGGGAAACTTGCCTGACTCAGTAGGTGAGATGTCTAATTTTCAGGAAGACCATGTTAAACAAGATGAATTCCACACTGAATGCATGCCTGGAAGGCATGCAGGTAGCTGATGACAGAAAGACATCTCTGGAGCCAGACAGAGCAGGGCTGCTCAATCCCTATCCATTTGTTGTCAGGTTGGTTTAGTTTGCCTCTCTCCAGCCTTTACATCCCAAAATATCCTGCTTTGGTCTGGGGCTGGAAGTGGCATCTCGTTTTGTTGTGATTTGAAGAATAGATGAGAACAGGCTGTTGTAAGAAGCGTAAGATCTGAATGGCTTCTTCCACGTCACTGCAAGAAAGGGAGATCATGCCATTCCTGTTGTACGAACAGGGCACTTGGGACACAAAAGGCATGAGCAGTAGCAGAGGGAATTTGGCAGCAGGCATAGCACTCAATGTCCAGATGCTCCTCTGAGGTTATTAATATGGTGTTGGGGACTGAATGGGCTGTCTGTGATTCCACAGTAGTCAGCTCGATAATATTTCCTAGAAGTTGGCTTCTGACCTTCAGAAATAGGAATTTGAAAATTTAGACCCTCTCACTGTCACCTCTGGGACACCTCCTCCCAGAACCAAGCTGCCCCTACAAGTCCTACTGTGCCAGGATGTGTCACCTGGATCATCTTGGATCATTTCTCTTTGTTGCCTCATCCTTGGAGGCACTCGAGGCCATGCTGGAAGGGGCTCTGTCTGATCGAGCTGTAGGTATTCCTGTTTCGTGGCAGGAGGGTTGAACCAGATGACTTTTAAGGATCTCTTCTAACTCACATGATTTGTTTTTGGGAAAGAGCTGACACTAATATGCCCAAATCCTGTTCCAGTGTTATGGGTGTTCGGGGCAAAGCCTGGAAAGCAGGTTGTAGGTTTGGGGCAAAGTGGGGCATATCAGGGTGACGCACCCTAGAGCTGTGTCCCATCAGGGCTGGCATTGCTCTGGGACATCTGAGAGAGCCGGGATTCCTATAGGGGACCCATTCCATATAGCTGCTGACACCCTGTGGCTGTCGGGAAGAAATGCAGTGACTTTCTCAGAAAGGTTGGGCAAATTTGGGTTTGAAAAAATGTGCTTCCAGGAAAAAGAAAAAAGCGACTGTTCTTGGGAAGAATAAATAATAATAATGATAATAACAAAAAGGAAACAGATTCCCCAGACAGTTCCCAGCTGTGCTTTTTAGTGCTACTGCAGGGACAAAGGTGGCAGCTGGCTGGCCAGCAGCCTGCTTGTGGCAGTCCCTGTTCTGCTCCCAAGGCCGTGGGTTGAGGGCGAGCAGCTTCGAAGGGTTCCCAGTTCAGGAGATGGATGGGGGAAAAGTGATTGAAAACAGAAATGGCCAAATCCCCCCCAAAATAACTTCTGTAACTCTTCCTCCTCCTTGGTGTCCCTCCTTTTGTAGTTTGTTTGCCACCACTGCCAAGATGTTTCCTCTCTGAATAATATTTTCCCCTCTATGTTTTTTTTTCCTGACTGCCAAGAGATCTGTGTACAAACACGAGTTTCTCCCATTTATAAACAACCATCTATTCCTCTTCCAAGAGAGCCGAACAAAAACGGAGCAAAAATAAAAAAGGAGACGCACGCTTGTCTCTGCTCTGCTCTGAAACACAAACGGGTAGGAAGGAGTTGTTGGCCCAGGACAAAATTAGCAGGGGAATAAGTTTTAGCTTTGAAGATGAGAGAAGAAACGGTCGATTGTCACAAAGGGAGAGAGCATGTCCCTTTAAACCACAAAGCCTTCAAAGATAGCCCCGAGTCCCAAAAATAAAGGCTGCACACTGCCTTCCTCTGTCACTCCTGGACAGAAATAGTAGTCTAGTGGGAACCATTAGAGCCGTGATGAGAGGAGTCAGTCTGCTCCGATGAATGCGGAGAGCCCAAAGGCTGCTCCTGGGGCAGCTGCTCTGGCTCTGGTCTCCATCACCCAGACCGACATTGCTCACAGAGGCAAATCTTGCACTGGGGAACATGGCTTTTGCCTTCCAGCATGGAAATGAGGCACCTGCACTGATGTAGGATTGCTCCCCGTGGCCCATTTTGTCTCCTGTCTTTTGTCTCTCCCCGTTTTAAATGTCCCAAGGAACTGGGGGGCTCAGGCTGAGTTCAGGGCTATCAATGATACCAGTACCTCAGGAGGCCCTCATGTGGGATTTCATGGCACATCCATCTCTTTGTGACAGAGTTATGCCTCCTGCATCCCCTATGGATGTGTCCCCCCCTTCTCTGGGACAGCTCGTGACCTGCTTTCATGGGTATAAACTTCCCTGAGAGTGCTAAAATCACACAGTGATGGACCCAGACAAAAACAAAAAAACAACAAAAAAGGACAGGATGAGCCTATCGATTACAGGGGGATGCTGGCTTTGGTGGGGTGTCCTTTCAGAGGGCCCCAAAGCTGATGTGGGGACAGTGGGTGGCAGTGGGACAGCTACTGCAGCTGCGCCATCTGCTGCACACACAGAGAACCTTCGGCCACAAAGGAGTATTTGGGGCTGCAAGGGACCAAAAATAATAGACAGCCCATCCCCAACATCTTTTTTGCCCTCTTTTTTTTTTTTTTTTTTTTTGTGTGGGTATATACTGCAGGCGAAGAAAAACTTTGATTTAGTGTGAGGAGGATTGGTTAAGTGACTATTTAAAAGTAGTTTTAAAAAAAGTGGTTTAAAAGGGCACTGCAAAATATCTCCAAGAGTATATGAAGGTCTCCAAACCTGACATTCCTGTATTTTGTCTCAATTTCATAAAATGGATCCAGTTTCACCACAACAAAACCTTGAAAACAGGGAAGGTTTTTTCTCAAAAGGAGACCAGGTTTTGGGACAGGGTGAGCAAGCGGTGATTAAGGTAGAGAGGCTGTTTCTATGCCAGTTCTCAATGTTTGAGATGTTTCAAGCCATTGTTTGGATGGAGATCAGTGTTTGCCTTGAAATGTGCTGGGTTTGGCATATTATATATCCCCAAGTTTGAATTTCACTAAATAACCCCCCATACCCTTAAGAGTATGAAAAAAAAAAAAGCACTAATACAACCTGACAGTTGTGTCTAAGTAGTTTAAAGGAAAATAGTTGCACCCTCTTGGGAGGTTTTGAGGTCCTGTTGAAGTGCTGACACAGCTGCCCAGAGAAGCTGTGGATGCCCCCATCTATGGAGGTGCTCAAGGCCAGATTGGATGGTGCCCTGGGCAGCTTGATCTGATGGGTGGCAACCATGTCCTTTGGAACTTGATGGTCCTTAAGGTCCCTTCCAACTCAACCAATTCTGTGCTGATTTTCACAGTCCCCAGTCTACATTGGTTCCTCTATAGTTCCTCCTTACACTTGCATGGGATAACCTTGTTGAGTTACTCCAATGCAAAGCTGGAGGTGATCACTGGTTGCTCTTAGGAGTGACTGCTGAAGCTGGGCCATTGCTTCAGTGAAGGAGGATTATGCTGGTAGACCTTTCAGTTACCAGACTGTGCTGAGAGAGGAGAGAGTGAAAGGGTTGATAAAAGGGAAGGAAGGAGTCAGCATTTGGAAGCTTTTTCCAGCAGTACAGAGAAAGGACAAAGCCAGGAGAGCCATGTGAACGGAGGGGAAGAACAGCACAGATGAAAGCGGGAGTAATTATGCATCTCAATACCCTCCCTCCCAGGCAGCACTTGGCAGGTATATCTGATCCCAGGGTCTTTTGTGTCATGACTGGCACTTGCTGTATTGATGCTGAACTCCTGACCTTGCCTTGTCTTGTGCTGCGACCTTATGTCAAAACTGCTTTGGGTATAGTTTCACTGCCAGGGTTACCTTGAGGTCCCAGAGGAAAGTGATCCCTCATCTCCCATTATAGTGACACACTCTTGCCGTCTCTCCCAAGCCCATGGGAGGTAGATGAGGTCTATGGAGATAAGAGAGGATCATGGCCAAGGTATTCTTCTCTCACATTCCCATCACCAAGTGTGCAGCTGAGCTTTCTGAATGCTCCTGCCTCGCTTGATGTGTTCAAGACAGTGGGGAAAGACCCTGCTTGGGCTCCCTGTAGTCCTGAGACCCAGGTGTGTGACCAGCCTTTCTGAGAAGCACTCCTGTGCTTTTTCCCAAATTCTGCTATTGAAGCACCAACTTTAACGGTGATGTAGTAGTTACTCCTGTAAACTATTGGTTGATGTTCTTTATAAGACTCAGACATTTTGGTCTCATGATAAGCCTTCTGAGTCCTTTGATGGGGGAGCCCAACGTGACCAACACTTCTGTGTAGCATCTGATTCCTGTTTTAGCAGGCAGCCCCCAACCTGAATGGCTCAGCAAGCCTTCCTCCTCTCCCAGGAGTCCCCTGCCTCCATCCAAGTGGAATAATATGTCAGTATTGCCTGCTAAATCCCTCTGATTCTCTTAATAATCTCTTGATTGTGCCTTGTGTCTTGCCCTCCTTGCTGTACAGCTCCTTTAGGGCAGTTCCCAGCAGAACTCATAATCCTTTTAAGTGCACAGGGAGAGCTTTATTTCCTCCACAGGGTGGGCAGCTTTATCCCCACAGACCTGTGCTGATGCTCTACAGAACACAGAGTGTGGTTGGCTGGAAGAAAATCACTCCCTGTATTCCTCAAAAGCTAAGTTACCACCTTGTCTCCTTGTCCACAGAGACCTTGCACTGATAGTAATGTAAGCTGCCATTTAACTGTGTTAAAAGCATACCTACTCGGTCATCATTTTAAAATTTGTCTGTATTAGTTTTAGATAATTCGGTCAAAGTCTTTGCATACACATTTGTCTAATCTGACTGATGTACAAGGAACGCCTGTGATTAAGGGTCTGGAGACACATGCTGTTCTTATGCTATTGGAGATAGCAATTACTTGACTTACACAATACTTTCCCCTTGAAGATTTCCAATACCAATCAATTTTTGTCTCTCTCTAGCTGTCTCTGGAGGTGTCAATAGTAATGTGCTGAGAGCCATGGTTGTGTGATCGTATGATCACCTGTTTTCCCCTGTGTGACCCTCTGAGCTGAGGACTGTACAGTGGTGCATGTCACTTAGACAGTATCTTTTATGGTCTACTCTTCAAGAACTTCCACTTAACTTTTCCTGTAGGCATAGAAACTATCCCCCCAAAATGATCAAATCCATAGGTGGCTCAATGAAACATGTAGAAACTAAAGTACTGACAGGGAAGGTGACATCACTATGGTCATACGGTCAATAAATATTTAAGATGAGGTTTAAGATTCCAAATTTTCCAGTCCCTTGCCTGTGTGGGAACTGTTGAGTCACGGCCTGAACCACTGATTGAGCACCTGGGGAAAGGACCAGCTCAGCCCTGTGAGCACAGGTGAAGGCACCTGTGTGACTAGAAGGGGTGGAGCCTGGCTTCACCTCTCTTAGAGCTCATTTAAGGGCAGGATCTCTTTCTGGAGCTTTCTTCCTGGTGGAGCTTTCCCCTGCAAACCTGGAATCTTCTGATACGCGTAAGCAGTCTTCTTCCCTTTCTTCATAGCACCTTTCTATTGTGTCTATCTCTCTGCCATTACACCCCTGGTTTTCCATCACACTGTTTCATCTAATTGCTACATTGCCCTAATCTTCTAACCCTGAATCAAATAAGGTGATGAAGAGGAACAGAGTGCATTCACTGTTATCAGCACAGACTGGCATGAGAGCATTCTGTGAGGATAAAGCAGTAGGACTCAGCTGAATGTTTTGGAGATCCTTTGGCTTGATGGGGCAAGATGTTGTGTAGAATGCTTAGGTCCATTTGGAAGATACTGCAAGCAATGATTGGTGGTATTTCTTTCTGGAAACACTAAGGATGCAGAGAAGGATGACCGGAGAATTTGTTGTGTCTCTGAGCAACAAATTTGTTTGTTTGGTGTGGTCTTTTCTGTAGTATTTTAGAGGGGTGGCTGTCTTTCCATTCAGTAGTGACTAGGAACATTGGAGTTTGTTGCTGCACATTGAAGATCACTTCAGTGAAGTGATGTATGGCTTCTGTAGGAGAGGAGCAAAAATTAGTGGTCTTTGGAAGACAGAAATTATAAGAATTGGTTATAAGAAATATAAATTGGTATAAGAAATTATAAGAAATGGTTTTGGCTCACTAATGAAGGACTGGATGATGAGAGATGAGAAAGCCTTGGGAAGAAAGAAGGCTCAGTGAGACACAGCTGAGCTGAGATGGCTGCTCAGGGAGTTTTTATCTTGCTGGAGGTTAGCTGAGAGGAGAGTGAGGACTAACTAGGGACTGGATTTGGGACTAATGCTGCTCATTCATTTCTGGATGGCTGGAAGTATGTTATGTGTATAAGGAGAGACATGTCCTATAGTCAGACCTCAGACAAGGGAAAATGGACTGTTGGTGGGTTGGGTTGGGTTGGTGGGTTGGTAGATGAGAGCAGCCTTCAGTGCAGGAGTAGCCTATAGGAAATGAAGGGAATAGGCCCAGCCCGCTGCTGTAGGGTTGGGTCACTTTTCTGGTAGCTTGTGCGAAAGGGGAGAAAGGATAAGCATGGACCTTTGTCCCCAGATGGGCTTTCCCTTTTATCTAAGTCAATATTGGATGATAAGCTTTCACTCTTTCTCTCTATTTTTTTTTTTTTCTTTCTGTGGATAAACACAGATTATGAATGTTAGAAAAGCTTCAAGGGATGTTTTTTATCTGTTATTAAGTTCTTAATAGGTCACCTCGGCATTGAGAAGCCCAGGAGCTGAAACAACCAACAATTGAATTACAATAACCTCTGCAGAGCACAACCCCATCAGTGGGTCTGGGGCCCAGAGATACGTGGGACCTCATTATCTTGACCTTAGCCCCAGGGATGTTAACCAACAAAAAGCACTTGACAGAAAGGCTGGACTGGCTGATTTCCTTCTGAGGATTCTTCAGGTTCCCTTTTTCCCCCACATAATTCAGAGATAACACCTCTCCAAATTGCTGACAGGAATTGTTCCCAAGTCATCACTCCATCCATCCACACAAGCCTTCTGTGTCACAGAAGAATGAGTAAAGAACCCCAAACCCTGCGTTTCCCAGTTTTTATTTATGTGCTCATAGCCCATCTTTCCATTTCTCTGCAGCCATTCAGAACCAGAGTATGGAACAAATATCATTGCAAGACCAGAGAACTTTACTTGACCAGAGGTATAATCTCTGAGATATGATTTTGGATTTGAGTTGTTTAGAGGAAGTGGTGAAAATGCCCAAATCCTCAGCAAAGCAGGTTCTTTGGTCTGCCTCTATTATACTGTAAAGGGAAATTGCAAATGCTTCTGCATATCTTATAAATTATGGTTGATGCATGGAGCCACAGAGGGCACTGTGCCACCCACCATGTGTTAAAGGCTGTGTTCAGATCAGATCCTTGTGTTGTCTGCTACAGAGAGTGGGTGCCTTCGGGGGGGATTTCTGTGCTATTCAGGTGTGTTCCAGCCCTAGAATCTGCAGGTATGTGACAGTGCACTTAGCACACTTGTGTTCATCTTCACCTCATCTCATAATCACTCAGTCATGACTGAGTCCCCATGGCACATTGTTGGGTGCATCCTGAGTCCAGGCGGATGAGCATCACCACGTGCACGTGTCACTGGGTACCTTTGTGCTGCAACCTGTTTGAGTGTTTCCAATGTATGGTGTGCTACTGGGTTGATGCATGCTCTGCTGTGCCTCTGTAGGCTGCTGTGTGCCCTCCTGCCCATGTGTCCATGGGAGTGCCTGGGTCTTTGCATGCCTCTCATTGCCCAAGGGCAGCTGGCTTCCTCAAGTGATATAGTGTCATGAAGATCTGTGGGTGTCTTAAAGCTCACTCCGTCTGGCTTCAGTCAAAGGGCCCATTGTGGTGCTGCTCTGTACCCCCCCCGCAGCAATCCCAGCCCCCCGGGTCACTGCATTCCCAGCATGGTGAGATGAGCTCATCTCTGGGAGGCATCTGGGCTCTCAGCCCCAAGAACAGACACTTATAAAGGTCTTGTATTCCAGGTCCTGCCCACGTTGCCATCCATCTGTCCTCAGACCATCCCATAGGATTATCTACCACGGCTTCTGAGCAATCCCATGTAAGGATTTGTGCTCCAGGCCAATACTGTGTGAATATCTTTGTTTCTGGCCAGTCCTATTCACAGATCAACTTTGTTTTTATATGTTTCTGACCCAAAACCATATAGAGCTTGAGTCTGATAGTGCTACTTGTGTGAGGGGCTTTGATATGTAGTTTCACTTCTGCTTAAGATCTGACCAGAGTCATCAGCTAATTTGGGTTGTATGCCATGCAAGTTGCCACCCGAAGAACGTCCTTGTATGTTGAAGTTTCATTTTTACACTCCTTTCTTTTTTTTGCATTTTTTTCTCCCTTATATCAATCAAAATCCACTCTAACTGAAAGCATCTATTCACATTTTTTTTTGTATGAAGAACCAGGACTGCACAGTTGGCAGCCCTGCCCATGAAAGAGGGGTTGGAATTAGATGACCTTTGAAGTCTTTTCCAACCCAAGCCATTTTATGATCCTATGATTTTGCCACTGGTGGCAGTATCATGGTAAATGTCTAAAGCTAGCAATCTCCTCCCAAAATGTTGCTGATAATGAAATTCCACCAGTGTTGGACAAACTGGAGTAGCTGAGCTTTTGTACTCTTCATGTCATGACTGTTGGCTTTATGTATATATGAACTCCTGGCATGCTGGAAAACTAGAATAACTTTTTGACATGCAAGAAGATACTTACAGATACCAAGTGCAGCATATTCTCTTTCAGAATGTTCTGTGGGATGCTGTTATGTGGAGGAGATGACTTCGTAGCTGTAAAGTAGCCATAGATGTGCTGCAGAGAGACAAATGCATAATCCAAAAGCGCCATCATACTGTGCATGAACAGTGTGACAACAGGATGGCTCTTGAGATGGTTCATTGGGATCATAAATACCAGCATTCAGGAGCAGGGCCCTCACTATGAGCATAGAGCTTGGCTTCTGGTTAACGTCAAATAGAGAATCTGGGGTGCTGGATAGAGTGTGGTAGGAAAAATGGATGAAGAGAGCTGTGTTCCTAGAGTGACTAAAATCTTGCAGTGCTTATAACCCAGACACAAAGGATATTATGGGATCCTTGGAGATACCTGTGAGAAACAAGCAGAATTGTCCTGTGTTCCTCCCTTCTTTTTGCTCTCATCAATGATGGCAAGTCTTTGCCACCTGTAGTGTCCTTTCCTCAAAGCTGCCAGATGGACAGCACTTGCAAGAGCCTCAATAAAGGCTTGTGTACAAACTATGTTACTACAGTGTTTAAATGTCCTCTTGGTTTGCTCAAATGCATACCTGATGTAGGCATCAGATCTCAGAGATGCCACTATGGGTCAGCATGACATTTTCTAGGACATCTCTGCAGGCCAGTGCCTTTTGTTCCTTGCTTCATTTTCCCTGGAGAGAGGGCAAAGCTGATGGTTTTTTTTTTTTTTTTGTTTGTTTTTTTTTTTTCAGTCTCAAATGGCTTTTATTTTAGGTTGCAGGGTTGGGGTAAGTGAAGAGTAAGTGTTCCTGAAATATCTATCAGCAAGAGCACGTGTACTCCAGGTATGTGGGACTGAGGTGGCTGCTGTCAGGAGAGCAGGGGCCAGAAGTTGTGATGCCTTCTGCGAAGGAAGGGGAAGGAATTATAGATGCAGGGCTCTGGCTCTTGCATGTAGCATCACAGCCAAGTCCTCAGCATGGAGACTGGAGAATAGAGGCCTCAGCCCCATGCCATAGGTGTGAGCCAGCAGCCTGCTAATAGGTTGCCTGGCTGGGCTTGTTGCTGAACACCAATCTCTTGGCAGACCATTACCTTGAAAAACGAGCTCTGCCGAGCTTGCCTTGTGTTGTTACAAACTAATGATTTGCATTGATTAGCACATGGCTCACGACTGTCTAATTTATCAATCAGGGAGCGCCAGGGGATAGTGTGTAAACCATGCTTTCAAAAATGATGTCATCTGTCAGTGGGCTCATGAATGTGAAAGCTGCACACACCTGACATACTCTCCCTGATGAGGAGTAGAAAGGACCCAGCCACCTTTCCCCTGTGTCCAGGTCTGAAGCTTGAACAATTGCTATTTCAATTTGAGGTGAGCCCTGCAGTCCAGGCATATCCTGGCTGGCCACTCTTATGGCTGTAATTATTATTTTTATAGTAGTGGTAGCAGTGATCATAAACCTACTATGTTAGTTGCTGTCCAAACCAAGAACAAAAGTCTGGCCTTTTGTTTACGTCTAATTTAGATCATAAATCCATTATGGCTGGGAGTTTCTCTTGCTATAAATGTTAGTGGGGAAATAGAGTGGAATGGCTTGGTAGTCACTTGCTGTGGACCATTTAAAAAAAAAAAAAAAAAAAAAAAAAAAAAAAGACTTCTGTCTGCTGTGAGTTGGTCTCCTGGCTTGCAGGATCTTCTGGCACAAAGCAGAAGGGTCATTCCAGTGTATCCTGCATTACTGCATGCTTGATCCATTGTAACTCAGTGCCCCTTAAACATCTAGCAGTGACCTCTAGTGAGTCTTCCCTGGAAGCAGAACTCTGAGGTTGGTCTCCTCTCCAGATTGCCTAGCATTGCCTCTGGTGACAGTGGCTGCCATCCAGACACGTTTGGATCTGGGCAGCATTGAACACATGAGTGCTGTGACCAAACACTTGGTTTGTTAGGATCTTGATCTCCATATGACTGAAGGTGCTCTCAGATCTGTACTTGGATGGAACAGCTTGATCAACACAAGCAGCACCTCAAAGCTGTACAAGAGAAGAGAGAGGACTGCTGGCTGTTAGGCAGAAGAAAGAGGTAGCTCACCCCTTGCTTTTTCAATTAATGTTTCTAAAAGCCTCTTGAATTGGTAGATAGACAGGATTATTGAAATGTCATATTTTATTAGAAATTGATCTCCTGCTAATAGGCTTTAGGCAAATTAGAATGGATTACTCTATCGGAAAACACATGGCAGAACAGGGAAATAGGAGGAAACAGAGTTCACCAGCTCCTTCCCTGTCTTTGCTGAGATCAGTGCAGTTACATCACGTAACCCAAATCAATGGAAAAGCAGAAGTAGGTTGTCATCATGATGGCCTGATGTTAGATCATACTCTGCTGTGTCTTTGCTTCCTTGCCATGCCAGAAACTGCAGCCAGCAGACTGTGCCCACTGGGGAATGTTAGGTTCATAAAATGGGGAGGAACTGATATTGGAAAAGCAATGAAGTATTAGAGGCCCCTATGCAGTCGTAAGGCTGTGGCTGGGCACTGCTCAGAGCAGCCTGGATTGATATGCTGGGCTGCAGGGCTGCTTGGATCTCTTAGAAATGAGATTTGCTGAGCCTTAATCCAATAGTAGGAAATAATGATGGTGATTTCAGTGAGAAGCCATTGGAGAAGGAGATGCAGGGAGGACAAAGAAGAGATGCCTCAGACTATGGGGAGGACAGAGATTGTCCTCTGCCCAGCTCTGGTTTTCCCTATACAAAATACTTCTTTCAGAGCCAGTGCCACTGTTTGTTCCCTTGCACCCAGGTGGAGGCAGTGGGGCCTGATTCTATGTCCTGTGGGGCTTTGTCTTTGAAATCCATTCTTGCAATCTTCCTTAATCACCTCCTCTGGGATCTGGGGCAATTTCATGGCTAAAACAAACTGTCACTGTTACTTGAGCAGGAACTGCCAGAGTGCTGTCTGGAAGCACTGGGGCTGGCAATGATGAATTCCCTCTAACTTCATCAGCCTGGGGTCTGCTGATTCTGCACAAAGCAGAGTGATGGGGAGGGAAGCGTTGGCTGAACGAGCCATGGTTCACCAAGCTCCTCATCCTCTTAGTTATTCATTTAATTATTTGTAATGACTATCGGCCAACTAGACTCTGCTCCTGCTGTCTTCCTATCCAGCTGCTGTCTGCCCCGTCCCAGTTCCCAAACAAATCTCAGGAGACTTGGCTGGATTTTAAGGAGTATATGGGGGTCTCACTTTCACTCTGCTGATGCTCTGAGCAGGAATATATGGTTTTAGAAGAGCAGGAAACAGCTGAGCACAACTGACAGGGCAGAAGTGATGCAGACTTCTGCTGCCTCTAACAAGACCAAGCTACTGGGGCAAGAAAATAGAGATGATGTGTTAGCAGGAGTGCTGTGATCATTTTCATGAAGCCCGCTTTCGAAGAGATTCTGAAGGCAATTTTGAAGACAATCATTTGCCCATGCTTAAAATACTGCTATTTATATACTAGAAAATGTGGCATAACTGGATTTTTCTTGGATTAAACAAGACTGCATTATATTCAGAGAATCATAAAATGGCTTGGGTTGGAAGGAACCTCAAAGATCATCTAGTTCCAACCCCCTGGCACGGGCAGAGTTGCCACCTACTAGATCAGGTTGTCCAGGGCCCCACCTAGCCTGGTCTTGAACACCTCCAGGGATTTATTAATGTGCTCCAAACACTGATTCAGTCTGTGACATCATGCCATGCCTGTAACACAAGCAGCTTAGATGGCGGGTTTTAGCAGAAGTGGCATTCATCTACAGATCAGCTGTTTTACATTGTGCTATTTGCAAGTGCAGATATACAGTTCAATCTTTGCTGCTGATGTGCTTAGACCTCTTTCACAACTCACTTCTTGGTATGAAAAATAACGCTTCCCAAAAGTGACCATCCCCATCCAGCTTAGCAGAGGAAGAATGTACTACCAGAATCAAGATCCTCTGATCATGGGGCAGGACCAGTGCTCTGGTCTGCAAGGGAGATGTTTCTGTTGCTCTGCTGAGATTGAAGAAATTTGTTTTTGCCACGACCATGGTTTGTCTTTCAATAGTGAGGCTGATTGCTTGCTGACACCTATTACTTCTCTGTCCTCCATCTCCACTGTTTTTCTTTGGTCCGTTTGAGGTTGCGGAGTCATAGAATCATTACAGTTGGAAAAAAAAACACTAAGATCATGTAGTCCAACAATCAGCCCATCCCCACCATGCCCTCTAAACTTTGTCCCATGCCTTAGAGAGTTTTTCTGTGCCCCTTACTTCAATAACCACATGATTCCAACTTCTAAAACCCATGACCCCTTCTAAGAGAGAAGTCCAATTGGCCACCAGCTTGCAGAATCACAGAATGGCCAGGATAGGAAGGGACCTTAAGGATCATGAATCTCCAGCCCCCCCCTTGCCACATGTAGGGAGTCTTGCCCAGAACGTTTCTCTCCTGTTCTCACCATTTCTCTCCTGTGGAATCACAGTAGCTGTAGGGATCCAGATAAAACTGTAAGCATCAGTAAAATAATGGAAGGTATCTTTTACTTTCTTTCATCTTCCAGACCAATGGGCTCTTTGCCAGAATGCCTACAGGGCTAGCCATGACCAGTGTGGGAGTTCAGGAAAGACCAGAGCCTGTATCTTTAAAGATTAATAGTGTTGTTTGCTCATTAAGGAGATCATTTTGAAGCTAGCACTAGCCAGAACATTCGAGTGCAAGCATCTGTTTGCTACTGGGAGAGGATATTTATTGTCTGATACTTCAATGGATGTAAATAAACAGCCAGACCTAGATAATGTTCAGACAAACAAACAAACAGCTGCCAGAATAGGTCCCCTGGCAGTTGACCTTCGGGAAGCATCATGCTGATGTTTTAATAGCAGCCAGCTTTGAAGAATGAAGCCCAGCAAGTGCAGCCTTCCGAGAAGCAGGATTAATGTGCAGTCTGAATGAGCTGATCCCCCAGGAGCTCTGCTTGTGTGTTGGCTGTGGGGCAATGGAGGGTTATCAGGGTGCTGGGTAAAAGGTGGTTGGTGTCAGTCCTATGGGTGGTGGCAGGCATGGTGGTGTGGGGTTGGTTGATGATTTAGAGTGCTGAGTAGGGCAGGTGTCCAGGCAATAGGAACAGGTATTCCAGCAGTGAAGGTGATGAGCGTGTTTGTGGATGAGTGCATGTACATCTGGCAGTGGTGGTAGTGGTGGGCTGAGCATTTTTGGACTTGCATAAAGTCCTGGAGCCCCTCCTTCCTTTATTGCCTTGCTCTCCACCCTCCTACCTTGCAGAGGTGCTACTGGTTCACATCCAGATTCAAGGAGAAATCCCTCTGGACTCTCACTCAGGCTCTAATCTCACAGCCCATTAAGAACATCTCCATTATAAGAGCCTCCATACTTCAGTCAGAAGAAAAATCCATCTGCTTCAGCACCCCAGCTCCATGCTTATGGCTGATTTCAACTAGTGAAAGCAAGAACAGAGGAAAATGCTGGTGTGTGCTTTGAGTTCTCTTGCATTCAGCAGCATGGGTAAATTGTATTTGTGTCTCTGACATCAGTGATGACCACTTGCAAGCCTAGATCAGAGTCTCCTCATTTCCCCTTTATGGACTCCCTGGCTTTTTTTCCCCTTCCAAACTCCAATGCTTTAATTCCAGTGGTTGCTTGGGAGTGGGGAATAAAACTCTAAGATAGATTGCGATTATATTGCTTGATGCTCAGCAGCAAGATTGTTCTGTGAAGATAGAGATCCTTTAGGCTCAGTGCCTGGGGTTGAGCATACGAAGGCCAGAGTTGAAGACAGGATAAGGTAGGACTTGATTTAGGGGCCAGAATTCTGGATGCAAGCTGCAGTGTCGTCTCTTTGCTGGCACAGGGCTTGCATTATCTTTGCGGTGTGGGTGAATGTCTACCAGGCTTTCTGGCCACTTTCTGGATTTTCTCTTTCCTTATTTAATAGCTATGACTAGAAGAAGAGATCTCTGCACTTACAGCTGTTAGGCTGTGTAGGCATGAATGCATGTGTGTGTGCTTGCACATATTCAGTGGAATGAGCCCTTCCTCCCCTTCTGCCCCATAATGATTTTGCAGCCAATTAGGTTAGCGATAGCTGTTAAATTCCTTCCAAGTATCACTGTTTTCCTGGTGTGAAACCTCTGCAATCTTTTACCTGCACCAAGCCCACAGGGGAGATCCCAGGGGTCTGTGCCTCGTGTCTGTGCTGTTTGTTAACTCCAGCTGGTTATTTCTTCTGCTTGCCTCTTCTATCTCCAAGCTCCTTCTCCTCTAATGGGGCTCGCAAAGGCTGGGGATAGTGACTGAGCCTGGGGTGATAATTGGCTGCTTACATATCTGGTGGCCTACAGATCTGACCCTGATGATGCTGAGAAATCAAGGTCAAGGCAGCGAAAATGTGAGGTTTGTTTGGAGCAGCCACAGGGGATGGGAAATGGGGGCAAAGCTGAAGCAGCAGACAAAGCTCAGTCATTGCCCTCTGACAGCGAGAACTTGGTGCAGAGAAGTCCTCATAGGAAATTGGAAAGGCTTCTGTTAACGGGGTTCTCTGAGCTGCCTGGGGCAGTGCCTCAATGTACAGGTTTCTGTGTTTCTCCACCTTCAATCCTTTTTGCTTGTCCTTCCTTTCTTCTGACTGTCCTAAGAGGAAGAGTTTATCCTGAGCTCATTGGCCTCTTTCTTCTTTACCTCACACATGAACCGTATTGGTGACTGCTTTTAAGCAGAGACCAAGGAGATAAAGGTGTTCATTATGGACGTGAATGAGCCTTTTCCTACCAGGTACTCACTGATACTGGGAGGCATGGATGCTGGATGTTGGGCTTGAGGCCCAAACCTCTTTGTTTGCTAACACTGGGGAGTATGTTTCTATCAGCATCAGATCCATCAATATGATAAACCAACCACACGTCCTCTGGTCTCCTTTGGAAAGGGCAATTTAGACTGGATATAAGAAAATAAGTTTTTTGCAATAAGGGTGGTGAGGCACAGGCTGCCCAGAGAGGTGGTGGATGCCCCCATCCCTGGAGACACTCAAGCTCATGTTGAATGGGGCTCTCAGCACCTGATCAGGTTGTAGATGGTCCTGTTCAGTGCAGGGGAGTTGGATTAGATGACTTCTAAGGGTCCCTACCAACTCATATGGTTCTATGATCATTGCAGCCCTTTGTTTATACAGGCTTTCCAGACCTTTGTTGTTCCCTTTTTTCCTTTCTGTTTTCCTTTCTAATACAAAAGATGATTCAGGCTCAGTTTCTTGGCAAAAAAAAAACAAAACCCAAAAAAAGGTTGATACAGAAATAACAAGCTCATGGTCTGTGTGCCAGGGACCAGTGGGAATGGGTCTTGATACTGTCATTATTCCGTGGCATGTTATTTCCTTTTGGGTGTTTTTTTTTTTTTTTCTCTGCACAATTACATACCAGGATTTGGAAGCATTTGATCTGCTTTTTTCAGAAGGGTACGGAGATCATCGTTTGGAGCACGAAACAGATCTGCTGTAACTTGGGAAGCTAGGGAGGGGTACTGTAATGTGTGGATTGCTCTGGGATACAAGATTTTGGGGAACTGAGAGTAAACACAGTGAGGGGAGCAATGTAGATGCATCTCTGAATTGTGTGGTCATGAATTTTGCTGAAATACTGAGTCTAGAATATACCATATAATGGACCCAATACTTCTGTGGATAGCTAGATTATCCTGAATTGTAATTATGCTAATGGAAAAGATTAGAAACCTTCTTCAACTGTTTTTCAGTCCAGTCTCTACAGATTAACTTTAGACCTGTAAAGAGAGAAACTTACTGAGTTTTGTGCTCTTTCTTCTATAGCTCTGTCTTACTGTCAGGGATAAACTGGGACAGTGTTCTCATAATCACAGTTATTGATGTCCCTAAGTGACTCCCTGTTATGAGTTGTAGCTGGAATCATAAGGTGTCATAATTGTGCAGGACAGATTTCAATATCAGATATAGGTAATCAACAAGAGAAATAGCCTGTGTTGCATTGTATGTTCTGCAATAATATATTCCCCCATGGAATATTAGTAATAAGAACAATAATAGTATCTGACTAGCATTTTAGTGAGTCAGTCTGGAAGACTCTTGTGTGTTTTTTCCTCTTCTGCTCATCATCACCACAAGTTCTGTCCTTTATATCATAATTTTTGGTAAGATTTGTCCAGGCAGCAACAGTGATACAGCGATGGTAATACAACAGCAGTAATACACTGATAGTGCCAGAGAAAATTAGCAAGCTCTGGATTGTTCTTCTATGGATCTTTTGTGTTGATGGGACCACCAGCAGTTTTGTGCTTTCTTTAAGTGAGGACGCAAGGGAAAAGTTTATTTTGTGGTGATGGGGGTTGTTATCAAAAAGATGTGAACAAGAACACAATTTCTAACGATTATTGCAGGCTGAATGGAAGGAGGAAAACTACTCATGTTCTCTCCCCACCTTTTTTTTTGGCTCTGCAGATCCGTGTGGATGGCACCACCAAGAACACGCTGGAGTATGAGATAGTGCAGGTGGTGGACACTGGCCCCATCTTAAGGGACATGGCCTTCTCAATGGATCATGAACACCTCTATATCATGTCTGAGAAGCAGGTAAGAAGCCTTGTCCGTCCGGTGTTCTGAAAGCTTTTAGCTTGACTGTGCTATGGATGGCAGAATTGGATGTGAAATTCTCAGTGAACAGTTACTGCAAAAGATACTCGTGCACTGTTAAATATCTAATGATTGTGCTTAGAAACCATGGCACTTATACACTGATGAACGTTACTAAGAGGACAGGGGCGCAGAAAAGGCCCACTCTACAGCCTTTCACATTTACAAAGCTGAGATGTTTGTCTCCTTTGGGCTGGTTGATCTAGTAACATACACAGGAGCTCTCTTGATTCTCTCTAGGAGAGGGCAGTGGGGAAAATACATGCTGCTCATCACTGTTTACTCAATTCCTATCTCCTACACAAGTCATTTCTGATTTTGTTTATGATATCGGAAGCAATGCAAGTGGTAGAGCTGCCATCATGGCAGTAAGGTATGCTATCTGTGTGCCCATGGTACACATATCTGATAAATGTTTATAAACATCTAAAGGGAGGTGAGAGGCAAATAGATGAGGCTAGGCTCTTCTTGGTGGTTTGTAGTGATAGCACTAGAAGTAATGGCCTAAAACTGTAGGAAGTTCCATATTAACATATTAAGAAGAACTTCTTTATGGTAAGGATTACAGAGCACTGGAACAGGTTGCCCTGCAAGGCTGTGAAGTCTCCTTCTGTAGAGACATTCAACACTAGTCTGGATGCCTGCCTGTTGTAGTGAACCTACTTTAGCAGTGGGCTTGGACTCGATGATCACTTGAGGCCCCATCCTCTGTGATTCTGTATGAACACTCTTCAAGTGCTTGGATTAACATCTATTTGGCCTCAGTATGTGGAGGAGGGATGGCTGAAGGTAGGTGCAGAGTTTAGCCATCACTGCAGGCAAGATGAAAAATGCTATGGCATTGGGGAGCATGTATTTTGTCCATTGTACAAACCATGGCACACAGTCCTTTTCACACATGGATGAAGCCCTGAGTTATCAAAGTTTTTCAGTGCCCACAGCAGTCTCTTTACATTTTGAGGTCTGTGGAGATGAGGGACAGGAGGGTGACAGCTTGACCTGACCTTTTTGAAGGCAGACATGGACTGCGGTTTCTTCAGCCTCAGTCTTCAGAGCTCACCCCTTGCTGTGTCCCAGAGATAAGAGCAGTTCTGTTGTGTATTCAGCTTCTCCATTAAAAGCAGTTTTGCAATGCTCAACTTCATTATTCATCAATCCTCAATGGAAATGGGAGCTCCAATAATAAAACTGAATTTTTCCAGCTTGTCTCTGTTCTATTAAAGCTTTGGCAGTCCCAGCATGCATTGCTCTTTCCATACCCAAAGCCAATGATGAGGTGTTAGGACCCAGTTCAGCATGGCATCCTTTAATCTGAAATGCCTTCAAAGCACTGCTGCTGTAAACCTGACTTGTGTTTCAGAAATATCACAAGGCATGTGTAAAAGCAGCATCTGCCTGGCTGCAACAAGCTTAATGGTGACAGGACAAGGGGGAATGGCTTTAAACTAAAAGAGGGAAGATTTAGGTTAGTTGTTAGGAATAAATATTTTACACAGAGTGTGATGAGGCATTGGCATATGCTGCCCAGAGGGGTTGAGGATACTCCATCCCTGGAGATGCTCAAGGCCTGGTTGGATGGGGACCTGGGCAGCCTGATCTGGTTGGGGGCAGCCAGCCAATTCCATGAGGGTTGGAGTTCAGTGATCTTTAAGGTTCCTTCCAACCTGAATCATTCTATAATTCTATGTACCTGGGGTCCAAGGGAGAAGGGAGCCCTGCTTAGCCCTGTGGTCCTTGATCCTCTCTTGCAGTTCTGTGCAATGCTGAGCTCTCAGGAGCAGGATGCAGCAACTTTTCACCACCATTCTATCCATATAAAAATATATTTTATGGGAAGAGTGATCACTTGGAAGTGTTTTGCAAAAGTGATGCAACACCTGGAAGCAACTCCAAGATATGAGAATCTTAGCTTTTCCCTTTGATATAAGGGGATCAAAGGGAAGAGCTAGAGAAAAGGAACTGAAAGGATGGGGGGAAAAAAAAGGTAAACAGCAAGAGGCCTCAACTTTGTATTATTAAAATTTCAAGGCTTTGAGCTGCCTCCCACTTCTGGTTTACTAATGGTTAAGGAGGACACCGTTCTGTGAATAGTTTGAGTAACCCCATGTTTTACTCAAGGAAAGAGGTTTTCTGTCCCTGGCTGTGCAGGTGACTCAGAGTCACACTCCAGCAGAATGTTGTGATTCTTTCGTATAAACTAGCAGAAAGGCATCCACGATTTGAGAATAACCCACATCAGTGCAGTGCTATCATTCCCTAAAAATCAAAGGTGAGATCAGTCAGGTCATGCGTAGCAGAAGCAGAGAGGTATTTTTGGGGGTTCTTTTAAACTTTGCCAATGCAATATCAAATAAATATGTGCTTCAGCTAAAGCATAGCAGAAAAAGCATTTGGTAAAAATTAAGTAATAGTATTACAAATCATGTTGACAGGATCTTTCTGGCCTTTCTGTGTCTGTTTTTCATTAAAATGGGGGAGGCTTTTACCTATTTATCTCCTGAGATTTAGTCTTCTTTCTTTTTGACGCTGAGTCATTATCTGCAGCAGAATTACTGTGTGCAAATTAGCTGCAAAGGAGGAGGTAGTGACTGGTTAGTTTACTTCTGATTTCATGACCACTGATTAAAATCTTGTCTGCCGATTGTGTTATCGTATCAATTAGTTAAAGCAATCACTAATAACTTTACCTAATTACAACATAATTTCTTCAAATGTGGTCTTTGCGCAAGATTTCAATTAGCATTAAGCCCTCGGTTTGGAGTGGCTGTTTCCTGGGGATTGTCAGCCTGAGCCTGTCCCCAGAAACACTGGCTCAAGATCACAAGTTTTAAAAATAACTCAAGTGTTCTTTCCTGTAAATTTACATTTGTTTGTTTGTGAGCCACCAGGTTGCGTGCAGACCATGTTTTTCATCATTGGTCCAAGACCAGACGAGGCTGAAATGATTATGCTTGAAAAGAGAAAGCTGAGATTGTCCAACAAGTGTGACTTTTTGACCTGGGATTTAAAATCAGCAGCAGAAACACACATAAGCTGTTATAAATGGTGACATTGCTACTGCAGATGTCTATCATTTCACTCTGCTGACTTGATGGCTATTGGGAAAATGTCTGTCATCTTGTGGAAGGGGTTAGAGTGTGTTGTGTGGAACACACAACTGTACACACTGACACGTTGACAGTGAATCATAGAATGGCTTGGGTGAGAAGGGACCCCAAGGATCATCAAGTTCCAACTCCCAGGCCACAGACAGATCTGATACTAGACCAGGTTGCTCAGGGCCCCAAGCCTGGTCTTGAACGCCTCCAGGGACTCTTTGGAGATGTTCAGGTCTTTCGCAGGACTTCACTGTTCAACCTATAAAAGCTAGGAGGGAAGGATACAGCAGCATAGTCTCTTTTCTGGAGTAATTTGATGCTCTGAGGCTGAAATGCTCTGTAAGACCAGAGTCATTAGAGCTTCTAAGAGTCTGGATAAAGTGCTGAAATATAATTTTTCTTTGTGAAGTTGTATTTTGTTTGGCACTCTTTATGAAGGATTTCCTAACTCATTGCTCAGCCACCCTATTTTTGGGCAGTTCTAACAAAGCATATGAAGAAGAAAAGTTCCTAGAGTTCTATCAACCTCTAATACGCACAGAGTATAATCCCAGTTGGCGGCCAAGGCAACTTTTGTTCTTCTTGACTGTCCTTTCCTGCCCTTAAAATACCACTTATCACCCTCAGCAATATCAGAGGCTGAACTCGGCTCTCTCTTGCATTTGCTTTCACCTAATTAAGGGCCTGTTAACTAAGTTGAGATGCCCTCTGAGAAATGACTGCATGGATGGAAAACCCTGCATTGATGCTCAGCTAAGGATGGAAAAGACACTGAGTGCCTGTGCTTCCCAGCCAAGAATGATAAAAGCGATTTGGCCCACTGGCAAAACTGCAGCACATTGTGCTGCTGACTCTCTTGAAATAATACTTTATCAGCATAATGCATATTATGGCAAGGAAAAAAGTCATAGTTTAGCTTGATTTTAACTCATTTGCTGCTTGCACATGGATATCCTAGGACAAAGCTTTGGCAGTGTTAAGGGAGCAGGGACACTCTTAGTATCTTAATCACATGCACGGGTGGTTGTGTGCTGCAGTGGGGTCATAAATAACAGAAGACTGGGGTGAACCAATGAGGAACCAATTCAAGGTCTTGGAGATGTCCCAGGTGAGTCCTCTGTAGCAAAAGAAGAAATTCCACCAATGTACATCTTCATACCATGAGATATGTGAGCATCTGGAGCTTCACCTCTCCTTCAGCCTTGGGTTTTTTGCACTTAAAATAAGCTCTTTTTATGCCTTGGAAACACTTTTGTAAGTGCTGATGCTGTGTTCAGTACCTCACTTTGCCATGAAACAAGTACTGTTCTAAGGAGAAGAGATTTACAGCTCAGAAACAGTTCAGGATTTGAGAGATCTGGACTCATATCCTACCTTATATCACTGCGGACAAGCCACGTGGATCCATGTGTCCTGAAGGTACCATAGATAGTTCCAAGATCAGGACATGTAAAAGTCCCTGCTTGTAAGATCCCTTTAAGTATTGGAAGGCAGCAATGCTTAAACTGCCTCAGCCTTTCTTCATAAGAGTGGTGCTCCAGCCCTCTGGGCATCTCTGTGGCTCTTTTGGACCCACTCCAACAACTCCACATATTTCTTGTGCTGGGGACCCCAGACCTGTGTGCAGTGCAGCAGGTAGATCCTCCCAAGGAAAGAGTACAGGGAAGAATCTGGCCCTTGGATTCTGAAGGAGATTCATCTCCCCTCACACCTTTATCAGGTCTGTAGTCTGAGCTCTGCTGGAAGTGTTGGAGGGGGAAATGCTCATTGGGAGAATCTTTGTAGTCATCCTGCAGGTGACTTGATAGCTCTCTTGATCTCTTCCCTATGGAAGAGTTTGGCAGAGTTTGGCAACCTTTCACCAAAGAGAAGAATGTAACAGAGTGCAGACTGATATCCCTTGGCTTCATTCTTGGACTTGCTTATCCATACCAGAATCCTGTTTCCTTCTGACCTACTGTGTCCCAGAGATGACTTCTTTCTTGAACCCTTCCACAGCTGTTGACTCCACCACCTCCCTGGGCAGCCTGTTCCCAGGTAGTACCTAAACTATATAGTTATTCTCACATCTATGTGCCTTCCCTTTGTGAGGAGAATTATGACTTTCACATCACCATCTGTGGAATTGCATTTGGCTTGAAATTGAACAGCAATATCTAATGTCAACATTGTTCTCTCAGCTTGCTAAAGCCCTCTCTGTACCAAGCTGTTTCATCCATGGATTGCTCCAGTGTAGGAGCTGGAAGATGCTTGGGGACAGTTGAAGACACAATGTTCCTATAGGGAATGGATTGTTTAACCTTTGTGACTCTTTACAGGTTGTCCAGAGAAGTTGTGGATGCCCTATCCTTGGAGGGTTTCAAGGCCAGCCTGGATGGGGCCCTGGGCAGCCTGATGTAGTGGGGGGGCAACCAGTTCATGTCAGGGGAGTTGGAGCTTGATTTTTAAGGACCCTTCCAACCTAAGTCCTTCCCTCATTCTGTGACTGTGTCATATCTCTGCAGTGAACACAATTAGAGGGGGTTGCCTGGGACTGTGGTGTGAGGAATGAGATGAGTCGAACCAGCAACCATGTCTTCCTCCTCCTTTCCCCTGCGCTTTTAAGTGGGAGCCCTTGTCCTGCTGTATTTACAGGGTCCCATTCAGGGCTCTGATTTCACAAATAGTAGCTCTTCTCCTTTGCACAAAAAATAGCAAAATACTAGGAAGGCTGAAGGAAAAAGTGAGCAGTGCACGTAAGTACAGAAAACATTTGTGGCGTTACTCCCTGGGAAAGAAGTGGCAGGGACTATTGATCCTCACATGGTGGATGACGAGTGGGAAGTTGTGCCAATGTCTCCCCTGGGGCTCAGGACAGCCTGGCACACTGTGCACGGGTCAGCTGGCCCTATTGATTATGGTGTTATTCCTCTGTGGTGTGGCTCCTGCGAGTCAAACACAGCCTGCTGAGCTCTGCTTGGGGGAAAACAGTGCAGATCCGTGGAGTTCAGTGCAACACTCATATTATATATATATATATATATATATATATCCATCCACTTATACATCCACTCCCATTTCTTGGTGCTCTGGTTTCAGCTTGGAATAGGTCAGAGTATTAAGGGTGGCTCAAGGAATTTAGGTAGAAATCTGAAAATCTTTGTTCCCTCCTCCCCCAGCCCCTGACCCTGTAACAGACTCAGAAGGGGAGAAGAAAGAGGAAACCTAAGAAGCTGATGATTACATGTGAAGCGTGCCAGATCTGTAATCCTGGACTCCATTAAACATCTGTCTCCTCCAATCTCTGTGACAGCCAGGTCTCCTCCTCTGAGCTGCCTCACTCAGACCTTACATTTGCAGGTCACTTGAAAGCACCAGTGTTTAATCACCCTCTGCTTTGGTATTCTGCTGGGCACCAGTGCTCCCAGGGAGGGAGGATTTGGGTAAGGCAGTGACCCTGGCTCAGGAAACCTTCAATGCAGTCACTTCTATACCTCTTGGGCTTAATCTTTTCAATCTAACACATGCTTGAGTGCTTTCCTGGTTTGGTGCCCTGTGGCTGTCAGGGGCTCTTCTCTTAATCATTGCATTTTAAATATGTTTCAAAAGTTGTTTCCATTGCAGGCTCATATATTTTTCTTTAAAGGAAGTATTTACTATTCTCGAGGCATTTCATTACACCATGTCTGTACAGAGCTTTTGTTTTCTAGTACTATTTTGTGTTAAATGTTCCTGAGCTGCTAAGAGTGCTCCTTTCTAGTGTGGATTAATAGCCGGGTTTTTTTTGGTCAGCATCATTTTTTAACTGTCCCACAGTTAGTTTTTTTTCACCACTTCTGCCCATTTTACTTTGTGCCTTTCTTGCTTTATTTCCCTGCTAAATATCTCTCATCATTTTATGCTGTGTGATACAGCCATTATCAACATAGGCGGGTGTTGTAGGATGAGGAAAATAAAACCACGTCAGAACCTGCCCTTGAATGGCAAGCTGGCTTTTATGTTCACTTCTATTAAAAAGGAACTTTGGTGTCATGCTGTGTTTTACTGTTGGTGTTTGGATAATAGTATACTCAACCACCCTGAAAAAATTTTCTTGTAGTATCTCCTAACAAGATGAGGAAGCAATGGGAATTCTTGAATGCTAATTTGGTTTTGTTTTTACTTTGTGGGGGTTTTTCTTTGTTTGTAGATTGTGGGATTTTTTGGCTTTGTGTTTTTCCTTTTTGAAAGTATTCTGAGGCAGTGAACCAAACTGGTCATTGATTCTGATGCACAGAATCATAGAATTGTTTGAGTTGGAAGGGACCCTTATGGGTCATCTAGTCCAACTTCCTTGCAGTGAGCAGGAATAGAATGCATCTCTATTTTTGTTTGTAGCATAGGCTTGGTATACTGTGCCATGGAAGCACATTTGTGTAGATGGACAGCACAGGCCAGGAAGTCTCCTATTGCTGTAATGATATTCCCTAGATATCCCTCTTGGATGCACACCTGAGGCTATGTTGATACAATAAACATAGAATCAGAGAATCATCAAGGTTGTAAAAGACCATCCAGTCTAACCATCCACCTACCAGCAATATTTCTCTGTGATGGCAACTTGGCAATCTTGGGGTTGTTTTCTTTGAGGCAATAAAATCAATACCAAGTGTTGTATGACTGTTTGCTCATTCAGTGGGTGTTGTATGGGGACAGGATAACATGTTGCCCCATGTCCTGTTGAATAGGTTGAAGTTGGAACTTCTGGAGATAGTGGTCCTTAAACAGTTCGACTTGCTAGCTCATCTCAATTCCAGCACTATTCATGCCATTCTGATTCCTTTCCTTTATTGGATGAAGGGATTCTTCTTTTCCTCTAGTCCTGAACTCCAATGTGCAAAATTACTCTTACACTCCTCTGGGAGCTTGAATCCATGCCTGCCTTTGTGGTGCATCTATGAGCTTGTAAAGCATGCTGTATCTCTTGTGTATTAAAGATGGTGTTCTTACAAGCTCTCTGTTCCAGTGATGTAATCTGTGGTACTGAGTGATACGGTTCAGTGGGCTTGGTGGTGACAGGTTGATGGTTGGACTAGATGATCCTAGAAGACTTTTTCATCCTTCATGATTCTATGATTCTGTGATTTGGGAATCCTTCTCTGGAAGAAACCTTCCAATGCAGTTTTGAAGTTCATTTATTGATAGTTGTTGTCCCAGAAAGCAAACATGGCAAAAGGGATGTAGGCAGACATTTGCACCAACTCAACCTCCATCAGGACAAGGTACCCTTTTTTTCTCTTCCAATAAATGTGATAAATCAGGGAACACTGTTGAAACCAAGTGTCACAGTGTGACCTGAGCCTGTATGGTTCAGCTTTCTTTCACTGCCAAGAAGTGTTAGCCTCTTCCAGACCGTATAGGGAAGAAACTTCAATTTGAAGCCTGTGTAGCATTGTGTTTTAGTTAGAGCTTGTGGATCCAGCAATTAGAGTGATCCTCTTTTGGCTTCTTCATGAACTTAATGCATCTGCCAGCCTTTGGATGGAGAAGATGTACATAACACCCTGATTGCTATTTTTGCATTCCCTATAATTGTTTCTTAAAACAGTGTTGACATTTAGGCAGGAGTCTTCAGGCAGCTGCTTCTGCAAACACAATGCACTTTGAGCCTCTTTATGTGCTTTAGTTGGGCTGAAAGTTTCATGGTCCACCACAACCGGCTCAGAACAAAATGCTGGTAAGGGTCAGGACATCTTTCAACCACAGGATGCAGTGTAGAAATGAGCCTGGAGAGATTTGAAAACTCTGTTGTCTCTAGAACAGATGGATGTTTTTCTTTGCCTTCTGAAGGGAACTATGTGGTATATTTTTCACAAACAGCCCTACCACGTTCTCCAGGCTTACAATCCCATTGATTTTTACCCGTGACTACCTTAGTTTTTATTATAGCTTCACATGACACCCTTGAGACCCAAGGACATTTGGAGAATGGATCAGTGCAATGGAAGACTCTTCTTGCCATCTGTGAGCTGCCTATGTGTGAAGGAAGCCATCTCCTTCTGCCCCAGCACACTGACATGGGCTTCATGCATCTGTTCTGTCCCCTTCAAGGTGGCTGTGTTCTTTGCTGTTTCACATTTTCCTTTTCTCTCTCTCTAAGAGCATAATCTATACTCCCAAGACTTTCACCTCAGGCCATTAACTGGCAGGTTGGTCATTATAAACCACTTGGCAGTGACTGATTATGGGGGGCTCTTTTGCTATGGAAAATGTGGAACTGATTGTCTGGGTGACCTCGTGTGACCTCGAGAATTCTGCATTTAACGTGGCTTTAGACATAATAAACCCCAGTAATTAGCAGAGAAATTCACCGGTGACGTATCTAATTGATTGGAAATGCCAATCCCTGGTGGGACGTGAAGCTGCACTGTGCTGGGGGAGAGCTGCCTCACAGGCGGGGGTTGTAAGGATGCTGTCATGAGGCAAGGAAATGCAGGGAAGGAATGCAAAGCATGTTATAGGTTTGCTTTTCTTTCCAGCTGAGCATGCTGTAGATTTGCTTTTCTTTCCAGCTAATGGACTTGGTGAACGTGCTATCCATCACTAATTACTTACTCCTTTACTCAGCACTTTTCCAAGGTTGAGCTCACACCTTTGGGAAAACGCACCTAATGTCTGCGCAGTCCATCTTAAACACGTGCTTGCAAAGAGAAAAACAGCTTCTGTGATTCTCATTCACAAATCCAGATGTATGAGCTCTTCAAGGAAGCAGATACGGTCCCTATTTGGGAGAATATCATCTTTTCAGATTGTGTGTGCATGGAAACCTTATGTCCAGTTTAGGTAAGGATTTCTGATATCCCCTCCAAGTCTTGGATTTGTGCTTCCAAAGGGATGACAGTTGAAATAAAGAAAACAATTACTATTTTTTGGTTGTTTTGATTTGGTTTGTGTATAAAGCTGTGCCATGAATCAAATGAGTGAATGGGTCAGCCTCACAACTATATGCGTGCACACCTTGGGGACTGCTGATCTGTGATATGGGATCAGGAATGACCTGAGAGTGGAGGTGGGATTTACCTTCATTGGCTATTGTTGGTTTTTTTTTTCTTAATAAATTGTGGTTTTCCTTGCTCCTGCGAGCAGTTCATTCTATACTGAGAGACATTATTGCTCTCTACAACTACCTGGAAGGAAGCTGCAGTGAGGTGGGGACCTCTTCTCCCAGGTAACTAATGATAGGGCAAGAGGTGATGGCCTTAAGTTGTACCATGGGAGGTTCAAGTTGTATTTCTTCTGCAAGGAATGGTCAAATATTGGAGCAGGCTGCCCAGGGAGATGGTAGAATCACCATCCCTGGAGGTGTTTAAGGAAAGGATAGAAGTGGCACTGAGGGACATGGTTAGTGGGCATGGTAGGGATGAGCTGATGATTGGACTGAGGACCTTAGTGGTCTTTCCAACATTAATGACTTTGTGATTTGGTAATGTCCAAAAGTACAGATGTAGACACAGTAACACTTGTCAACAAGACTTGGCCTGTTCTGTTTGATAACATGGACACAGCATTTGGGAATAGCAGTTTAAACCAGCTAGCATGACTTGGATACTCTACATTTGCTAATGCAGTGGAAATAGGTGTCTTCTTGGGGACCCTGCAACCTTCTCGTGGCTGCAGGATCCAGGAGCTCACATATCTCTGCATCCAAGCTCCAACTGAGCTGCTTTGCTTGAAGAGCATCCCTCCTTTCCCAGCAAAGAGAAGCTTGGGAACCAATCCGGGGCTTTAGGGACACTTTTATACCCTGGATCAAGAAATCAAAAAGGAAAAAAATAATACAGTGACAACACCATATGCAATGAAGCATCTTGCAGAGAGTGTGGAGTCTCAAAACAAACATTAGATATGTAAACAGAGTATCAGCATTCCTTGGTGAGGATAACTACAGATCCATTTATTGTCTTCTGATGATCTGTTTCCATTAATTTTTGTAGTTGAATAGATGAAAGTGCTTGTGGCAAATATCTTAGGCTTTTCCAGCTCCCACATGAGCCAAATAGCCTTCCTTTGTGAACTGACAATCAATCCACCTACTGCTGGATGTGACACAAAGTGTATATAGCCAACTATTTGTAGTGACTCTTTGCCTCTCTATTCCACAAGGATGTACTCAAACAGCTCTAAGGGTGTATTCCTCCTACTGAGAAGAACAGCAAAATGTTGGTTGTGATACAAAAATGAGCTTTGATAAGTTCTGAGGTCTTATTTAAAGTAGGTGTATGATTTGGGTATGTCTTCATTTGCTTCCTCACACAACTGTTTAAGGGAAGGAAGGAGAAATAACACCTGATAATTGCAGTTTTGAATAATATTTTTCTTATCTAAAGGTATTGCTTGTAGGTCTTAACGTCAGCAATTTTGCCTCAGCAAAAGTAGCAAATTCCTTTACTAGGCAGATTAAAGTTTCTTTCTCAGCTGGGCCAGGTCCCTAGAAATACCATGTGTGTTTAAATGGTATATTCTTTCTCATATTTATTCTTTTCTGCCACTGTTTCTCCAAAACATTACTTTTTTTTTCCTCCATCAAAAATTCTCCTTGAGTTTATTGCCAATTTTTGGGGAAAAAATATTTGGTCCGGCTCTGTGATTCACTGTTAATTTTGGAATCTGTTCTTTTACCTGTTGGCAAGGAGAGTAGTCAAGTGCAGCTGAGGCCTGGTGTATAGAATCATAGAATCATTATGATTGGAAAAGACCTCAAAGATCATCTGTTCCAACCATTGACCCATCACCACTGTGTCAACTAAACCATGTCCCACTAAACCATGACCTGTGTTGCTGTTTGTTGGCTCCTTAGTGTTTTCTTAGAAGATTCCAGAGATAGACATAGCCTTTTTCTGAGTGCCCTCTTCCTTGGTTCAGACTAGAAATAGGCTGCAGGTGAATGAGTTCCATGCCAGATCATAAAACAAGAGAGAAGACATGTCACACTGACATCACCCATCACTCCTCTGAGTTACATCTCTTCCTCTCCACCTTAGAAGAAGAAACACCATTGTGCTAGGGTAAGAAAGTCACCACCTGTAAATGCCAGATTTCTGCAAACCTCAGAACTTAGGAGACAGAAAATAGGGATTCAGGTTTATCTTTTTTCCAGCTGTAATGATTTGCAAGTAATAAGCATGTAGCTTAGTGAAATATAATGCAGTGTTTGTACACTTGTACCCATCATGCACAAAGGACCTTGAAGAGTATTAAAAAAATATGAGCCTTGTTCTGTAGCCCCTCTTTGTGGTTGATATCTACTGAAATTTGGATGCTCCAGTATATAATTATAGATGTGTATATGTATTTATATATATATAAATGTAGAAATTGCCTTCTTAGCCTGGGAGGAACATCTGGGATGGAAGGCAGCATGTGTTTGGCAGTGTACAGCACCATTACACTAATGCATCTGCAAATGCACCAGGAGGCTGGCAAGGGGCTGTTTGGATAATGGAGTGCCTGGGCTAATAGAATTAGCCTCGCATTCACAGCCTGAGCAGGGAGGAGGGGAACTGTCCCTTTCAGTCTTCCTGAGCATCTCCTGACATCTTATTTCCCCATGACAGCCCAGGAAGGGAAGCAGAAAAGGGGGATTCTTAAAGCCAGAATAAAAAAGTGCTTATTGTGCTAACGCAGCACTGTTGTTTTCTATCCCAGCAAACGAGGGAAGAACCAAGGCACTGGGTGTGGTGTCTTCTTCTGGGTAAGATTGTGAATACAGAACCAGGACTGATCCACTGTCATGCTTCACAGACCACCCTTGCCTCAAAAGGGTCAAGATCAGAAATCTGTTTGTCATTTGAGCTCCAGACAGCAAACGACGCTGATTTAATTAACCCAGTGAGCCCTGCTGGCCTTGTCTATGAGAGCTCTGGACATCATCAAGCGTAGATGAATGGAGGTGGGGGAAAGAGGGCAAAGGCATGTGGACATTGGGCCATCAGAAGCCGTCTCAAAGCACTTTGCTTCTCACAACCAAAAGCCCTTTACAATTAGTCTTGATGTGATTTACATTTACTTAAAGGCATCTGCATAATGGGATATAATGCACATGAGATTTAGTCCAGTTCCTGAAAGCATTTGGGAGCTGACAATTCCCAAACAGCAGAAAATCTCCCTTTACTGCAACTGGATGTGGGTCCAGGCTTTATAGTGAGTGTGTTTGTGGGTTAAAGTGCCAGAAATTCTATGATTCTATGAAATCTACCTGCCTACCTCCCTGACCCATCAGTTGTGTTCATGAAGTGACCCTGCACACAGCAGGAGGGCTGAAACTAGATGATCATTATGGTCTTTTTCAACCCAGGCCATTCTGTGATTCTATGATCATGGTCTCAAGGTTTGCCCTTTCTTTTCCTCCTTTGCAGTGGTTTCTTTGGGATCATGGATTTGTTTCTTAGGCACTTCCCCAGGGCAGAATGTTTTCATCCCTAGCAGAGCAAAAAGAAGATGAGCGCTGCCCTACTATCAATCAGCTGGAGGACCAGGGGTTGCTGAATGCTGGACTGTCTCTGCCCACATGTGGCACTTGCTTGTCAGAGAGATCATCCTTACTTGCAGAAAGTCACCTTGGCAAAGGGCCTGTGAAATTTTAATGCTCCCCACCAAATATTGACTCTCTGAAGGCGTCTGAGTAAGCCTTTTGTGGAGAAGTCGATATTTGTCTGATATTTCAGTGGATAATGTTGCTTTTCTCTGAATTTCCATTGGACTCTGCTGGCTTCCACCAAATTCATTGCACAATATCTGAAGCAAGGTAAAAAAACGTGATTAGAAGAAAGTGTTCCTTTTGCAGAATTGTTAAACGTTGTCTCTTTCTTCCTGTCTTATTGAGGGGCCTTTTTTTTTTTTTTTTTTTTTTTTGGTGCCCCCCGATTTATGTTCTGATTTTTGGGTGGTCCTGCATAGGGCAGGACTCTAATCCTTATCAGTCCCTTCCAATTTGGGATATTCTGCAATTCTGTGAACCCAGCAGTGCATCTGAGCCCCATCGCAAGCCTGGGTGCAAATGCTTTCAAGCAGTGGATAACTGATTTCCAGTTAGATCTCCACCTGAAGCATCACAATAAATACAAAAACACCATCAATTTTTTTTCTTCACAAGTGTTGTTCCTCTTCCCACTGGAGAGTATGACAAAACAAACTTGATACTCCATCGTGAGCTGACTTGAGTGGGTCTGAACTCTCCCTGTAGGTTAAGAAGCTCTTGGTTGGATTTTAGGCAGAGCTATATCCGTGTATTGTTCATAGGACACACTCTAGGTGTCTTGCTGTACTCAAGCTCATCAGTTAAATCCTGCAGCAAAGCCTCCTTTCCACCCCTGTGGTATGATAATTCTGCCATCTTGGGCAATTTGGAATCTGTCTTGCCCAACTCTGAAATGCGGGAAGATCCCAATGGGCTGAAAGTAAATATAATACCTTTCAGGTAGCAAAACCAACGCTGCAGGTTAGATTCTGCAAGCTTACCATTCATTTGGGACTCAATCTAAGTTGACTGTGCCTCCTAAAGAAGAATAATCCTTGTAAACGATATACAATAATATACTGAACAATTAAAAGCACTTGTTTCTGGCTGCAGATGAAATTAATTATATTTCCATTAACAAGGCAAGCAGGGCAGATAGCAAAATAAGTAGCAGAAAGAACTAATCTATATTTCTGTTTGTGCTTGTAGGATTTAGAAACTAAATCCAGGTGCACTAGGAGAAGAAGCTTTTAATTTCACTGGCAGCTTGGGTATCTGATAAGTGTGGGAGTCTGGACAAAATAAATGCAAAGGAATTGTTTTCAGGAGTAAACAGCATAGTACTTGTGGATGTAGCTACATTACTGTTTTAAATTTACCCAAATTCAAAGTGAAGGTCTGTGATAAATGTTCCAGTTGTCTCTATTTATGGCCTTTATTCTCATTTGAGGATGTGTCAGGGTATATAACCCCATCTCCTTTAGAACAAATTAAACCAGAAGATTATGATCCAAGACCACAGCCAATATATTGACCCCAGGGGGCAAGATTGGGTCCATTTTGAAGTAACCCTACTGAAATACATGCAATGTGCGAATTAGAAATACATACAATGTTCGTACTTGGTGCTTTGTGTCTACAGATCTGCACCTGCTGTGTTTGCTGGTTATGTATATACATATTGCATTCCTCTCTTCCCCTTCTGCTCTTAGAGTAATGGTAATAACTGATGCTATGTACTGATATGTAGTCTTTCGGCACATCTTGTTGAAAGCTTGTTGATCCCTACTGCGGCCTTGCTCGTCAGTGCTGATCTGGTCCAACCTGGATGATTGGATTGCTATTTGATGCCTTCATTGATGCCTTCTGAGGAGATGGTGAAGTCACCATCCATGGAGGTGTTTGAGAAACATGGCGATGTGGCACTGAGGGGCATGGGTAGTGGGCATGGTGGGGTTTGGGTTGATGGTTGGACTGGATGATTTTAGTAGACTTTTCCAGCCTCTGATTCTGTGATCAGTGGCATGCTTGAAAAGCATCCATACTTTGCACTGGGGTTTTTGTGGTGTTCACCTCAGCAGTCAATACCCATCTAACAAGCAGGGTGGAGCAGGAGAGCTTGGTCTGTTAGCCCATTTGTTCAATGTTTATCTGGCCAAGAAAGACATTGAGTGATGCTCGTGTGAGCAGTGTCATATTTAAGAGGTATCTCCACTTAACTGGAGGTCATAGTCCACACTCTCCTTGAGTGGTAGCATCATTTCATAAAAAGAGCTTTTTCATTAATGAGAATCTCTTAACCTTGCATCATGCTCAGGCTTTGCTGTAGAAGCATCATTTTTCTGATCGATATATATTACCATATTTCCTAGAAAGAAGCTTTCACCCCCTCACTTAATTAGGAGATGAAAATAATTGTGTGCATTTGGAAGCATTTTGTGCCTCTAATATCCATTAACTAGATCAGAGCTGCAATTTTTCTGTTCTTATGAACTTTTGCTCATATCAGTTACCCAAAGGAACAGAAAACATTGTTTGGTCTCTTTCAAATGACATTTCAATAAATGCCATGGGAAAAGGATGATTCTATACTACCTTCCTTCCCCATCCCCATCCCCTTCCCCTTCCCCTTTTCTTCCTTCTTTCCTTCTTTCCTTCTTTCTTTCCTGCTTTCCTTTCTGCTTTCTTTCCTTCTTTCTTTTGTTCTAAGGTTGAAAGAGAGGGGATAAACTAATGAGAAATGTCTTACCCCAGGAGTTGTACAGTTGAGATTTCTACATGATCTCTTGTATGATTTCACACAGGTCACGAAGGGCTATGTAGAACTTGCAGGATCTGGTATAGCACCCTGGGCCATTGTTTTTGATGAGGTTTCCAGACAGGAACACAGTTATTAACTTATCCACAATATTAATGAAACTTGGCAAGAGGAAGACTGCATTTTCTCAAATTCCTTCCTTCCCTTTCAACTTTCAACACTCTGGGAGGCCCTTAGGTGTTAGGGGCACTCAGCACCTTGGGACAGAAACTTGTAGGTGGACTTGTACACGAGCAAATCTTTCTCCTTTCCTCCTACTGGACTGGAATTAATATTCTTTTTTTCTGTCCCTTTGTACTGACAACCTAAAAATTAATTGCTTGTGCACATGAGGGCTGAATGACCAGATGCCCAGGAAAGCACGGCAGAATAATTGAGTGATTCTGCTATAATTAAGTGCACCACAGAGCTGGGATTGGTGAGGCCCTGTGCTTGATGCCAGTAACATCATTGAGAGGACATGAAAGAATGGCTGCTGCCAGGGGTTGAAAGGGATGATGGAAGTTACTCAAGGAATATAGACAGCTATTTTAATGCTGGATTCCTTTGAGAAAGCTGGAGTAATAGCCAATAACCATAAAACCGCTGGGGCAAAACTGCAAACACACCAGGGGCATCTCTCAAGCACTTAGCTCTGAGAAGAGAGACCTTTTATTAATGAGATGGGAGCACATAGACCAGCAGCTGCAAATTGCCTGCCAAAAGGGCAGAAGGCAGCATTTTTCAGCCTTTGCCTAAAGTTGTCACTATGCAAACCACCCAAGAGGTAGCAATCTTGGGAGGTCCACACTTCTGAGTTCTACTCCCTGCTGATGCACTCATTCACTGGGACAGGTTGGGTGAAACAGCTAGCCTTTGTGTGCCTTGGCTTTGATGATGTGAGCAGTGGGCTGAAATGGCTACATCCCTTATTGATGGATTGCAGTAGCAACCATGGCAGGTTTCTTAAACTATCTTCTGCAAACCTTGCCATAATGTTTCTTGTCCTCCTTCAGCAAAGCCTGGACCACCAGGGTCAACCTTATCAAACTCTTCTCTCTGTGTTATATATCTATATTGTAAAGGGAAATGACCACCTCAAAACAACCTTGTAACATCTAGTTCTCCAAAGACATCTTTGGTTTTTCACTTATCTTCCTTAGAAGAGGTTTAGGAGACCAGAACTTTAAGTAAGTGTGTGCTTTTAGTTGTAAAGATCTTCAAGCTACACTAATGGAAGAAACTGTCCATGGGGGAAACTCACTTTCTCCTTGACTGCTCTTTCCACCATTGGCTGGAATGAGGCTGGGCACAGTCACACTTGTATCCACAGATATATCTATATCCATATCTATGGATAGGGAAGCCACATTTGGGCAGAAGTGATGGCATTTTTCTTATCCAACTGCGTATGTTTTCCCAAATCTAGATAAAGCATACAGACTCCTGCTACTGATGAGGGGGCTTCTGATGTCTTTCATCTCTTTCTCTCTGCAGCCTTCTTCCTTAGGTGGTTTCTTTGTGCATTTAAGATGTGCTGAACAGGGGCCATTTCAGAAGGCGATATTCAAATAGCCAGAAATGGTTACTAAAAAGACATGGAATTACATTACTTCTGACTTCATTCTTGGGGTTTGGACTGTAGTCTATACTACTTTGTCTACAAGCATTGAGATTTTCTTGTCATCCTATCCATGGCTACATGGACACTTTGTAAAGAAGGTCACAGAGAGACCAGGTAGCTTCCAGAGGTCATGGATAGGATGACTACTGCTGATCCTCCAGTAATTAAAGCTAGGTGCAATAGTTTAGACTTCCATTCAGAATCTCCAAAAAACATAAATCCACATCACTGCTGTAGAAAATGTGGTTGGGGATTCCAGAGACACAAGTGCTGACAAAGAACTCTGGAAGAATTAGAAAAATCAGTGATCCACAGCAAAGCTCTTCAAGAAAATGGTGTGACTGTTACTTAGAATGCAGCAAGCATTCTACAACTATATGACTCTAACTGCAGGAGAGTAGTAAAAGATGCAGAACGCTTTTAGACTATATGAGATTTTGGCATTTCTAACCTTGTGTTGCTACCAATCAACATGGCGCAGCTGGAAACCTTTGAGCAATGTTAGGGTTGTGGATCTAGGATTCTTCAGTGAAGTTAAGTGCATAGAGACTTTACAGGGTAGTTGCAAACACAACATATATGTATTTGCTGTGGCAGTCCAGGGCAGTGGCCCAAGCCTACCATAGCATATCAGTGCCTAAAGGTACAGAACTGATCATCTGGCAGACATCAGCTCCAGCCCCGTTATGCTGAGAGAGAGCATCCCTCTATAGCATCCAAAGAATATTATGCCTCTCTTTATACATGCTTGCAAAGATACTGGATTTCTGCATGACTCTTTTATTTTTTATGGCATTCTGCATAAACTCGCAGTCTGTTCGTAAAAAATAAGATCACAGCGTGGCCTCTTTTACATCTGCATATATATACAGACACATGGTGTTTCTCCCAGCATGCTGAATGAATAAATTCTGGAGTAATTTTTCATTGTTCCCTTTATAAGCTTCAAGGAAAAAACCCTCAAAAGCTCATAAATAATTTATTCCAATGAAATTGCAGTCTGCAGTGCTGCATGCTGGACCTCAGCTAGCCCAAGACAGCACATGGTATCCTGGATCTCTCTTGTATATTCTGCTTTGTTATTTCTACATTTCTTTTGGGGAATCCACAAAGTCTCATTCCTTACATACATACGTATGAGTGAATATGTGAAGGTGAGAGACAGAAAAGAAATTGTTCCTTTCTATCTGTGGATGTATGTGCACATAGACTTCATTCTCAAATTGAGATGTACAGGTTCCCTTTATACCACAGGACCAACTGGGATTAATGCTACTTCTTCAGAACAGGACTGGTCACTTGTAGTCCACAAAGATCCTGGGGAGCTTTTCTTTTTCTCGTAGAAAGATATTTAAGATAAATTAAATGATTTGTCCTTTTTGTAGATACATGTGCATGCATTGTAAACATGTGGTTTCTATGTGGTTGACCATAACTATATATTTTTTGAGTTTGCATAATTCACAGATTACAGCTTTACTTACTGTGCGCATACGGGCAAGAATATGGGGGTGTGTGCTGTATGTATATGCATGAATCTAAACACAAGCCATGCAGCTCTGCTGGCTTTACGTTACAAGTGTAATGAGGCACTAAGAAAAAGCAGGAAAAAAAGGGAAAAAAAAAGAGGAATGTTGGTCTCCCTTGAGTGTGTGTGTTATTAGAATTACCAATGTTTTTGTAAAATAATCAATTTTCATTTATTTACCTTGTATTATCCTTGATAAACAAGAAACTGGAGTTGTCATTTTTGGAGGTGTTCAAGTGAAGGGTAGATGGGGCACTGAGGGACACGATTTTGTGGTATGGTGGGGGATGGGTTGATGGTTGGTTGGACTAGATGATCTTAATGCATTTTTCCAGTCTTAATGATTCTGTGATTCTGTGAAAATAATGTTCTTCAGAGTTGTCTTCCCAGCCTAGCATAAATGTTGAGGAAGGCTCTGATCCATAGAGCTATAGCTAAAGGTTGTGCTTTTGTATCTTCATGAAGCCCAGTCCTCCTCAGTGCTGTTAAGGCTGTTGCAATTTTAGTATTTGCATCCTGGTGAAGTCCTTATGCTAGGACTTGGGTCATGGAAATGGTCCCATGGTCCTCAGTGGGTTGACTCAAAGGGTTCTTGCATTATAAATAACAGATAAATAATTGCTTTGCCACTGGGCTTGCTTAGAGGCTGGTACTTAAACAGAACAGCCCACACATTCATGCAGAGGCACATGAATTATAGAAATGCAGATTATAGATTATTGCTGCCAGTTGCTCAGGCACTCTCTATATGATTACTATTTCCAAGTGAGCCTGGATCTGTATTTCCCTTAATGCGCCATGGCTGCTTTTTCTGACCTCTTTCACGCTATTACCTCAGCTCTGCTTTCCCTCTTTTCTGATCAAATTACTAAAGCACACAGTGAAGTCTCTTGGCTCAACAAAATTTAATGACAGTGACAACAGGGGAGGCTAATAAAGATAAATCAGTTGCTCTCGGGAAGGAAAGATGAAGTAACAACAGAGTGAGTTAGAAGGCTACATCATGAAGTGACCCTAGCATGTGCATTGTCGGTGTCATCCCTTTCATCTCAATGTTTGCATTTCTTTTCAAGGAATTTGACAGGAAAGAGTAGAGAGGAGTAGAAACTGAGCCACTGGGGATATGGCACACAGTTCTACCTCAGGCACATGCTTGATGGGGATCTTGGGCACATTGCTCCACCTGTTCTTTGTCTTCTCCCTCAGACTGTAGAACTGACCTGGAGAAGTCTCTTTGGGCATGCTGTAAAGCCTCTGTAAGCTGTGAGGTTTGAGTCTCATAGAATCATAAGACGGAGTAGAACCATAGAGTCTTCAAGGCTGAAAAGACCACTAAGATCATCTAGTCCAACCATCAACTCATCACCACCATGACTGCTAAACCATGTCCATAAGCGCCACATCTGTGCTTTTCTCATGTAGCCCTAGTGTGATTCCCACAGCTCATAAAGAGAAATGGAAGCCTCATTGTAAAGGAGTTGCAGTGAGAGCATCTTCTGTCTCTGTGAATCCCTGGGCTCATCAGATCACGTTAATACAGCTTTTTCCAATAAGCCATTCTCATGGAGGCCAATGGAAGCAGGATGACGTCTTTGTTTAACTAGGAAAGCATGCATGGCAGGAAGCTGTGAAAGGGTCACAACCAGCGTTCCCCACCAGCCCAGGTAGGATGAGGGATGCAGAACTCCAGTGAGCTGCACTGAGCATGTGCACGAAGGTAATCTCACCTCCTAGGTATTCAGGGGAGAAGAGGTGGTAGTCAAAGAGGATTTGAGCTTCACACCTCACCCAGACCTCAAATGGACGAACCAGCTCCTGAGTCTGAAATAACAATGCCTCCTTCGTCCGCCTCCTCCCTGAAGATAAGCAGGGACAGAGCCCCAAATGACTGTGCCTGTTCGAATTGCTTTTCTGACATTTGCTGTGTTTCCAGTTGTAGAGCATTTGCTGTTTAATGATAATGTCTAGGAAAAAGTAAAAAAAAAAAAAACAACAACACAACACACTTCTAATTGCAATCTCATTCCTTGCCTCTCCCCTCCCACTAGGTTGTTAAATTGTTAAATGTTTGCTGCATTGATCTAAACAGCTGAGCATGAAACAGTGAGCTGTAGTTGAAACCTCCTGCAAGCTCAATAAACTTAATGGACATCCTTGAGAACTTTAACTGGGAAGATTTAGTTGCCAAGGAAGAGGGAAGCAAACACCCTGAGCAGCTTTCTCTGCCTGTTGTCCCTCATTTTGCCAGAAACAGCTGTTCATGCTGGGATTAGCTCCGAGGTTTGTACTGAGCAGAGGCTGACTCACAAGAACAAAATCAAGAGATCGTTATATCTCAGAGCAGGCTCCAACTGCTTCAGGCTGCACAGGGAGAGAGAAAATTAACTGGAGTAGCAGCCCCATCTGCAGAAGTGCTGTGAAACTTTTGTGTGTAATGGATGAGAGAGAAAAAGGAGAACTTCTGCTCTGCGGGTGAGTGCATCAGGTTTGGGGACGGAACTCCCAAACTGGGATCAGGATGGTGATTGAGAAGAAAGAGGTGGCTTGTCATAATTGTTGTCTTTCTCTTATAATTTATTATAGGATCATAGAATCATTAAGGCTGAAAAAGACTTCTAGTCCAGCTAGGTGGACGTCACCCCCATTGCCCACCAACCATGTTCCTCAGTGCCACATCTGCCCTTTTCTTAAACATTTCCAGGGGCAATGACTCCACCTTCTCATAACAAGGTCAGTTTGATCAAAGCTAATATAAGACAGGTAAATGAGAACTGATTATTTTACAAAGACCCTATTTACTCAGAAATTCTGCATCCCTCCAGAAAGCAGCACTCAGTGTAGCATTGCTGGTGTAGGTAGCTAACTATCTCCCTATCCCTATCCCTATCCCTATCCCTATCCC